>NW_019524608.1:6896-14826 GCF_002814215.2 Seriola lalandi dorsalis | reverse complement strand
GACTGAACTCACACTGAGATTTATTCAGACTGACTTTATTTCTAACACCTGGAGGATCAATCCTCCTTTAACCACAGAAACAACCAGGATGAAATGTTGAAACAAGAAAACATGAAAGACAAACTGACAAAGTTGAGTCAGTAAAATAATAATTAAATAGAAATAATGAGCTGAGAATAAATGATATTCAGACAGAAGTTTATAGTTTCCTGACGTTTCTATTTGGTGCAACAACATTAATGTATAGACTATAGTATTTAGTTGTGATGATGATGATGATGATGATGATGATGTAACTATAGATTCATAAGCTTGTTATTCATGACGACTCCTGACTGATGAAAGAGAATGAATCTATATTTATGGATCTGAGCTCCAGTCCATCAGACAGAAACAGCTGCTCTAAATGTTAAATCACATGCATTAAAAACAGCAGGTGTGGTTCAGAGCTGAGTTTTTGTTAAATCAGTCCAAACAGCAGAAGACGGAGCAGTTCAACACTGTGTGGTGACGGTGTCCCAGGACTCACAGTGAACACATAAACCTCACTGCTTACTCACTGTTGGTTTACCTGAAGCTCTGACTGATAAACACGTGAATATTTCATCTCCAGTCTGAATCCTCTCACTGGGAGTGCTGGGATATTCTGGGACTGATGATGTCATTAATATTGTAACGCTGATAGACGCTGAAAGACACTGAGAGCTCATGTCTCTGAACAGGGACAAACTGGTCTAAATAATCTACAACCGGCACTTAATGTTGCCTGAAGACAAACCAGGACAGTCTGAACATGTGGGACATTTTACTGCAACACCTGAACACAACCTGGATCATCACACTGGTCCTCATGGGGTTAATAAGATAAACACTGCAAGGAAATATACAAAATACAATACTATATGTATACTGTGTGTATATTAAATCATTTTTCTTTATTTATAAAAATATTTAAATATTTTTTATTTTAAAAATTGTTGAAATATGTTATTTAAAAAAATATTTAAATATTTTTTATTTTAAAAATTGTTGAAATGTTATCTAAAAAATATTAAAATATTAAAAGAATATTTAAACAATATTTAAAGAATTTTTATTTAATAACTTTTCCTTTAATTTTTTTAAAATATTTTTTATTAAATTTAAAAAAATATATTTTTAATTAAAACATTAGCAATAAAAATAAAAATATTTTGATATTTTTCATTTATTAAAAAATATTTAAATATTTATTAAAAGAATATTTAAATATTTTATTAAAGAATATTTAAATATTCTTTAATAAAAAATAGTTTTAAATATTTTTTATTAAAATATCAATAAAAATAAAAATATTTGATATTTTTCCATTTTAATATAAAAAAATGTTTTAATATTTTTATTTTTTTTATTTGAATACATTTTTTCACATATATTTTTAAAAACTAATTTGAGCTGCTGACTATAGTTTTTATCAAACAAACAGAAGGAAGGTGTTGGTTGGGGACTATTTTCTCTAGTTCAGATTCTGTTCCCGTTTACTGAGGTCCTAAGATCTGGTGTCCTCAGGATGGAGCCCTGAGGAACACCTCAGAGACAGGATCAGGATCAGGTGGTTCAAGTTACCTTGTCAGAGTAGATGGACATACGCGTTGTCAGCCCAACAACAGGGATTCTGTAGAAACCGGCGGTGTAGGAAACAGGTGTCGGCGTCAGGTGGTCGTTGGACTGTGGAGGGTGACTGACCAGGATCGCGTACACCTGCAGCAGAGGGTGGTTTCATTTAAAGATGCTCTTATTTTCTCAGTCCACCTACACATCCTGAGGCCAAAACCAATGACTGGCGTAACCTCCTGATCGTAGAAGAGTCTGCGTGGAAGTAAGACTGAAGGTACAGAGCGGCCTGTTCCTCAGAGTCAGAGATCTCACACTGTCAAAAATACACAAACGTTAGGGAGGAATTCTACCCCGAATTTGAAAAGAAAATGCCCTGAATTTAAAAGTTTAACAGACAGAGAGAAATTACCCATAATTCTGGGGAAAAAGACAGAATGTGCAGCTGCTAAATATGACACTTCCTGTCACAACAGAAAACAGTTATATATAAAAATATAGAAACCAAATGTATTTGTTCCTTAATTTCATGTTTTAATAAACATTAAAAACAGGCATTGTAAAAAGAATTTATAAATGAATGATTAATCATCAGTAAATACTTCAGATTTAGAAACAGATTCACAAAAAGCGCATTACAAAACTCTCATTATCATTACATTTATTGATTCATGAATAAATAATAGAATAGAAAAACTATACGAAAAGAGATTTTAAAAATGGGAATACATTCCTGGATTCACACTTTAAAAATTTATAAATGTACAAACAATCCATCAAAATAAATGGAGCTAAATGGATTGGCTAACAGGTGAAGCAGTTTGAAAAAGAAAATGGAAATTGAAGATTGAATCCAGGTTTATGTTGTTTTTGTAAATCAAATTTTAAATCTGAAGTATTTATTGATGATTAATCATTGATTTATTTTCATTTTATTATCTTTTCACAATTCCTGTTTTTAATGTTTATTAAAATATGAACTTAAGGAAATACTTTATTACTTTTCCTGTGACATCACTGCTCCTCCATATACGTATGTGTATATCTGTATATGTATACAATATATATGTATGTTTATGAGTTTATTGATTTTTTTTAGTTTACTTTATTTAATTATCAATTTATTCTTTAATTTCTATTAATAATTATACTGTCTTTAATTATATCAATATTGTAATTGATATTTTTTTCTTTGATAATTTAAGTACATTGAATGATGGTAATTGTGCTTCTTTGACGACACATTTAAAATGGCAATGCCAATAAAGACTGAGGCTCAGGAGGTAGACCGGGTCGTCCACTAATTAGAAGGTCCGTGGTTCGATCCCCGGCTCCTCAGGTCTGCATGTCCAAGTGTCCTTGGGCAAAATACTGAACCCCACATTGCCCCTGATGGCTGTCCCATCAGTGTATGTGTGTGATGTATGAATAGGTGAATGTGCCAAGTATTGTAAAGCTTTGAGCAAGAAGAGCAAGTGTAGGTCCTTTTACCGTTACTGGTTAATTGAAATTGAATTGATCTGAGGAACCGCTGCTGCAAAACAAACCTACAAATACAGACTCCTCTCTGTAGCCTTCGTTGTGGAAGTGAGACTGACTAACTCCTGAAACTGTTTTAACTAAACAACAGAAAGTGAAACAGGAGGAGAAGAGGACAAATCAAAGGTCTCAGTGTCTCTTATAACTGAGCTACAAAACACAACACAGAGAACCAATGAGGCTGAAGTGTGTTTCACACAGGTAGAGAACACTGTTATACTGCACTGAGAGAGAGAGAGAGAGAGTGTGTGTCTGTCTCTATAATCCCTCCATCCTTCCTCTGGGAGGATGGAGGGATTATTACATCTGTGTTTCTGCAGAGAGAGAGGACGTTAATCTGACGTCCATCTCCATGTTTCTGATTCTCTCTCTCTCTCTCTCTCTCCGCCATGTTGGCCTCAATTTGTCCTTTCTCTGCCCACCTTTCTGTTCCTGTTCTTGTTCCTGTTTCTGTTCTTCTTGTGCTTGTTCCTGTTCTTGTTTCTCTTCCTGTTCCTGTTTCTCTTCTTGTTCCTATTTCTGTTCTTCTTCCTGTTTCTGTTCTTCTTCCTGTTCCTGTTTCTCTTCTTGTTCCTATTTCTGTTCTTGTTCCTGTTCTTGTTTCTCTTCTTGTTCCTGTTCTTCTTGTGCTTGTTCCTGTTCCTCTTCCTGTTTCTCTTCTTGTTCCTGTTCTTGTTTCTCTTCCTGTTCTTCTTGTTCCTATTTCTGTTCTTGTTCCTGTTTCTGTTCTTGTTTCTCTTCCTGTTCTTGTTTCTCCTCCTGTTTCTGTTCTTCTTCCTGTTCCTGTTTCTCTTCCTGTTCTTGTTCCTGTTTCTGTTCTTGTTCCTATTCTTGTGTCTCTTCCTGTTCCTGTTTCTCTTCTTGTTCCTGTTCCTGTGTCTCTTCCTGTTCCTGTTCTTATTCCTTTTTCTGAGTCTTGTTCTTGTTCCTATTCCTGTTTCTGTTCTTATTTCTCTTCCTGTTCTTCTTCCTGTTTCTGTTTTTCTTGTGCTTGTTCCTGTTCTTGTTTCTCTTCCTGTTCCTGTTTCTCTTCTTGTTCCTATTTCTGTTCTTGTTCCTGTTCTTGTTTCTCTTCCTGTTCCTGTTTTTCTTCCTGTTTCTGTTCTTCTTCCTGTTCTTGTTTCTCCTCCTGTTTCTGTTCTTGTTCCTGTTCATGTTTCTTTTCTTATTTCTCTTCCTGTTCCCGTTCCTGTTCTTGTTCCTTTTTCTGAGTCTTGTTCTTGTTCCTATTCCTGTTTTTGTTCCTGTTCTTGTTTCTCTTCCTGTTCTTATTTCTCTTCCTGTTCCTGTTTCTCTTCCTGTTCTTGTTCCTTTTTCTGAGTCTTATTCTTGTTCCTATTCCTGTTTTTGTTCCTGTTCTTGTTTCTCTTCCTGTTCTTCTTCCTGTTTTGTTCTTTTTCTCTGTCCTGTTCTTGTTCCTATTTCTGCTCTACTTCCTCTTCCTGTTGTTCTTCCTTTTTCTGTTCTACTTCCTCTTCCTGTTGTTCTTCCTTTTTCTGTTCTGTTTCTGAGTTTTGTTCTTCCTGTTTCTATTCTTGATTCTGTTATTGTTCCTGATCTTCTCTGTCTGAGTTAAGGTTTCCTTAAAATAAAAGGGTTAGGTTAAGTTAAGATTTTCAAGTGATAATAGCAGCAAACAAACATCTCCATGGAAACTATAGAATTTTACTGCTGTAAAATCTCTTTCACTGCTGCAAATCCCTTAACAATTTTCCCTAACTAAGGAAACCTTCTAAGAGATTCTGAGCAGCAGCTTCCGTTACTCCCTCAGCTAAGGAGAAATTAAACCTCAAGTGTCAGACTTTAGAAAACTCCAGGTGTTTTGTGCAGCTGGCCTCAGGCAGCAGAGCGTCGAGATCAGTGAAGATGAGAGCGCCCCCACCTGGTTGGAGATGAGGTCCTCGCAGACGGACAGAGCCATCTGGATGGCGTTGGGCTTGTGTGTGACGGAGATGGCGTTCATCTTGAACTTGTCCTTCCCGTACAGCGTGTTGGCCTGGCTCACCGCCTCCTTGAACACCTGCTCGTAACGTTTCTGACTCAGGACGGCGCCGATGTTCACCAGCCGAGGCTCGCAGCCGCACCGTGCCACCGAGCAGCACTGCAGCACGGCGAGGAGGAGCACGCCACGCAGCTCCACTGAGGAGGAGGAGAGGGAGGAGGAGGTTATTGTCTAAACCACAGACTCCACAGACTAGAAACACCTGTCAGGTCACACAGGTGAGTCAACACGTCTGAGACAGTCTGAACATCAGAACCTTCATGAAGGAGGAGTCATCTCAGTCTAAGCTGCTGTTCCTAATAAACTGACCACTGTGATCAGCTGTTCCCTGCTGAGGAACAGAGTCAGGGAACCGTGAACTCAACTCAGGGAACCAAGATGTTCCAACAGACACTGACGTCAACAGGAGAGGAAGAGGATGAAGAGGTGGAAGAAGAAGAGGAAGATGAGCAAGCAGAGGAAGAGGAAGAAGAGGAAGGTGAGGATGAAGAAGAGGAAGAAGAAAAAGAAGAGGAAAAAGAGGAAGCGGATGAATAAGAGGAAGAAAAAGAGGAAGTAGAAGAGGAAGCAGATGAAGAGGAGGAAGAAGAGGAAGGTGAGGATGAAGAAGAGGAAAAAGAAAAAGAAGAGGAAGTGGATGAAGAGGAGGAATAAAAAGCAGAGGGAGATGAAGAGGAAGAGGAAGAAGAGGATGAAAGTGTTTTTTCTGTTTTCTTTTATTTTGATGTTTTTAACAGAAACGTTACAGGATGAATTTCAACCAGTTTTTTTTTTATTTTTATGGATTAATTCTAATTTTCTGACACGTGACCTAAACACAGAAACACTGGTGATAGACTGACTCACTGGTCCTGGTCCTGGTCCTGGTTGCACCAGATTTTCAAATTAAAAGCCCCGCTGTAGATTCCGTTACAGAGCTGCGTCGCGCGCTCGGTCTCCTGTTGATTTCACCGTCTGTGATTTATTTAAATCACGGTGCTCCCTCCGGTGTTCCCGCTCTCAGTCCGGTACCGTCCGCTGGTTCGGCTCCGGTTCGGTCCCGGTCTCTGTCTCGGGTCCGTCGGGTTAAAGGTCGATGTTTTTGTTTTGTTTTTCTTGATAAATTGATGAATTGCTCGTTGAAGCGGTAAAAAGCTCCGGTACCGTTCGGAGCCGTCACCGTCCCACAGCGGAAGGACAGATCCCGGTGTCTGGACCGAGTCGCCGCTGTTTCAGTCCCGGGTAAAGCCCGCTGACATTGTTGATCCGGTCTGGTCCTGTTGATTCACCGACTCCTTTCATCAACATTAATCATCCGTTAAATATTATTTCCCCGGTAACGCGTCACTTTATTTCCCGCTCGTTGCTCTCGGTTTTATTCGGTTTCGGTCCGTCAAGGCTCGTGATCCTCGCGGACTTCCAGATGACCTGATGCTCGCGAGCCCGCGGTCTGTCCTTGGATCCTGACGCTTGCCTCCGCGCGCTCACGGACGAAGAGGAGAGGAGGCGCGCGACCGCTGGAGCGCGGACACGAGCGTCATCTCTCTAGCGCTTGTGAATTAATGAAGCGCGCGGTCACAGTTCAGAGGCTGTTTCTACATTTATAGTGATTCTATCAATCTACTGCGCATGTCTGGATTTATTCATTCATTCAGTCCACTTATTAAACAGTTTGATATTAAAATAATTCATCCAGATTAAATCATTAAATATTTTATTTGAAGAATCTAATTTATTATATTAAATTTATTATTAATTATTTGTTATTATGAATTGTTCTGATTCTGTGTATAAATATATATATATAAATATATATATATATATATATATACACACAAATATACATATACATAAATTGTATATTTCAATATATTACACAATTGGTTGACCTCAAGAAGCTTTTCATCACATCATAATATATCATAATATTCATAAACACACACACACACACACATACACATGTATGTATTTATACATATGCACATGAGCCTATACATGTATTTACCTGCATGTTCATATTATTACCTGTGAAAATGTGATTTGATTTGCTGTAACTGTCAGTATAAAAGCACCAACATGTTGGAGTCAGAACATGTAACTCACGTCAACAGATGGGACACATTTGATCGTGCGTCTCCATCTGTGTGTGTGTATGATGTTATAAATACCATTGTGGGGGGGGGTTTCTCAAACTGTGACAACAGAGTTAAGATGTGGTTGTGGATCAGTTGGTGTTGTGGGTCACTGTGAGCCTGACTTCATGTGAGTGTAATAAAAGCAGCAGCAGAAGAAGAAATCAAACCATTCAGACTGAGCTGCTCTTCTTCTGTGGTTGTTTCTGCTTTAAAATCACCCCATCTGCTGCCAGCATGCACAGTTGCCACAGCAACAGAGATGCAGCTCCTCATCCTTATTGTGGTTGCCATGGAAACAAGCATCTCCCAAAAGCCCCCCCTCAAACCAGATATAACGTGTAATTAACCCACACACACACACACACACACACACTAAAAAAATACGTTTTCTAACAGTAATTTTCTGTTTTTTTTTTTTTTTTAAATTGGGAACAAACGTCTGTAAAATGACAGAAATGATGTGAATTAACAGCCAATCTTCTCTTTTAATCATCATGCCAATAATAATGAATCACATTTATTTCACATTTCTGTAAAGACAAATTACTGTTTTATTTAAACAGTATTTTTCTGCTTTCTTAAATTACAAACAAATCTGTGTAAAATGACTAATTATCTGTAATTAAAAATGTAGCTTGTTATTATAAAGGTTAATGTTCATAATAACAATTTAAAGATTCTC
>NW_019524608.1:4157-6565 GCF_002814215.2 Seriola lalandi dorsalis | reverse complement strand
GTTGAAATTAATGCAGTTTTAATGTGAAATGAAGTTTCTCATGAAGCTTTGCTTTGTTGATGGTTTTTATGGAGCGTGTCTGGTATGAATTTTAACAGTAGCAGCAGCACAGTATAGAAATCACAACACACTGAATCTGTAATTAATCAAAGACTTTCTATGTTGCTTTAATCAACAACAAACATGATAGAAATGTTTAAATGTGTCCGTCCTTCAACAGTGACAATACAGGAAAAACACCAAGCACCTTGGTAGGTGGCTGCTAATGGTAAAGCTAATGAGAATGGGGGAGGGGTATATATACTGTACACGCACATGTGCATTGCTGCCATGTATATCACTGTTAGCATTGTAATTGTAATCAATGTCATTATTGTACAAAAGAAGCTAATCCTGATGATCAGTGCTAATGCAAATGCTAGCAAGCTAGCCCCGACCCTCTGTTCTGTTTGTCCCTGTTTTTTTCACCAATTAAAAAGGAGAAAAAAATTTTTAAAAAATAAATGCTAATGCTAATGGGAACGGCGGCTAGCTCACGCCCCCAGTTGCAGCCTTGTCTGAACGACTTAGCCCCGGTTCAAATTAGGCTCAAAATGATTTTGAGCTTGTAAAATGATGTTCACAAATAACAATATTTTCTAGTTGTAAATCAAACTTTGTAAACCTGGAAAATAAATCTACATGAGAAATTCGAGTTTGTGCATGTGAAAATAAATTGTGCTTGTGGCAAAGAGATTTGTATTTGTTGAGACAGTGTGAATCAAAACTGAACTAATGATCAGTGGTGAGGTTCAACAAAGACACAGGGAAAGAAGAAAAGCTTTTGTGGACGTCTGTGTTCAGAGATAAAAAGCAGAAAACTGTAAAACTCAGTGAGCAACATTCCCAGTGTGAGACACTGACAAGTACAAAGTTTGATCCTTGTTACTTCAGTGTCACTGTGGGAACTTTTGACCAGAGTTTTACTGTTTTCTTCTCTGTATCACCACACAGATGTTGACAAATCCATTTCTTCTTTTAGTGTCTTTGTTAAACCTCAACATTGATCATTTGTGGAGTTTTGATTCAGACTTTCAACAAATACAAATCTCTTTGACAAAAGTGCAATTGTTTCACATACGCAAACTTGAATTTCTCGTGCAGATTTATTTTACAGGTTTACAAAGGTTGGAATTATTTGTGAACATCACTTTACAAGCTCAAAATCATTTTGACCCTAATTTGAGCCTGGACACGTATAGCTACAGCCAACAACAGTTCACAATCACGGTCTACTGGCTCCATACAATCTCAAGTTACAGTCAGTTACAAAATGAGCCTAAAGTTACTGACGTCACTAGCTGCACAACAGCCGAGAGCAACAGACACAATCCTACTAACCGCTAAAACGTCTGTCCACAACGTCAATATCACCACCTGAAATGTTTGTCAGTCGTTGCACTGATTATACTTTTAGCTAAGAGCTAACATGGATGCTACTCACCAGGAAAGTTGCGAGCTCGGCATCAAACCGCATCTCTTTACTCTCAGGAGCTTCTCCAGCGGTGGAAAGCCACATTTCTTTGCCGTTGAACGTGGTTTCTTGTCGGGAGCGGTCCTTCGGGATGCAGATGAATATTACCTTTTAGGAGGTTCATCCATTCCTGTGTTTCTGTGATGCTAACTTCAAGCGCTGCCGGAAGTTGTTCTTCTTCGTGGGACTGAGGGCAGACTTGACGCTCCGCTGACTCACACAGCCTCTAGTGTCACAAAGTGGTATTACAACACAGGACAGGTCGGGGCTGCTGCGCATGCGCATTTCAGTGGATCACTCTGAAATACAACAGATGGAGATCTTGATCATGACATCATCACTGTGGCTGATTCACACACGGTTGATAGTGTTAATTCATTATTTTAACATTTTAAACTAAAGTTCTGGCCACATCTTATATTGCACCTTTACAGCACAACCACCGGAGCTGACATTTAAAAGTAAAGCTTCATGTTCTTTGTCCACACTGCAAACCAATTTACAGTTTTGACACTTAAGTTAAAACAAAGACATTGAGCTTAACTTAACTTTTACTCACTGAGTATTTCACTTACTGACTGTGGACTGCTCACAGAGCCAGGTGTCAGTTCACTGAAGCCATGTTGGTTTCAGTCATGGGGCTTTCTCACCAGTCACCATATGTTGGCAGTCTTTATGTTACGACCCAGCTAGGGGAAAAAGGAAGGAACATAAAACCAGGTGTTATTGGTAAATCAAATTTACTGATTTAATTTATTGCGTAACCAGGAGGGTAAATAAGTAAACAAAAATACAAACAAGGCAAGAGGGTAACTGAAGTAGGGGAACAGGAGCCAACAAAGAGCCTAACTATGTGATTCTAACCAAACCAAAAACACAAGAAGCAGCACCCCTG
>NW_019524608.1:3060-4137 GCF_002814215.2 Seriola lalandi dorsalis | reverse complement strand
TATTTCATGTAAAACGGTTCAGCTGACTGTTTATTACAACTAAGCTGAGGGAATAATGTATTTTCAGATATCTGTGATCATCTAATCAGAGTGCTGTTTCTTTTGTCTTTTTCTCTAAACTCTACAATATGATATTGATCTGATTTCTCTCTATTATAATGTTTTTTCCATCCAGCCGAGGTCTGGATCTTTGGGGACACCTACAACCTCTTGCAGCGATGATGGAGGCCCTGCACCACCTCCACCTGCAGCGTCCACACATGAAGATCTTCTCTTCCCAAACATACACACAGTGTCTTATATGATAATATAGTATTTTTTAATGTTACACTTGTGGCCATAACATTGTTCAGTCTGATCAGCTGTGCTCTTCCTGGTTCCCTACACCCTCACTGTCGTATTACACTCTCTGCCCCATGTCAGACATACAGTCACATGACTTTTGGACTCCACTGCAGCTGTAACAAACTGTCAATAGTTTAAAACATTAGAGTTCATATTCATATTCGATCCCCAATCAGACCATTACATATACATTCCCGGTTCATTTGCTCCTTGCCAGATTGCTCTCAGCGTCATGATTGACTTTCCAGCGATTATCCCTGGACTGACTTCCTGTTTGCGACTGCTTGCCCCTGACCATCCTCGACTCCTCATACCCACCTGTGTGTGTGTGTGTGTGTGTGTGTGTGTGTGTGTGTGTGTCTCCAGCCCCTGACCATCCTCGGCTCCTCATACCCACCTGTGTGTGTTCTCTCTGCTGGTATTTCAATAAAGGTCATTTCCAACTATCCCTCTGTTTGTTTGTGCTGCACGTGGGTCCTATCACACCCCGTTACATAAATGAACAATCTTCTATATGACAAATATTTGTCTACACATTTTGTTTATGTCACGTTATCTTAACTTGAACTATCACGACGTCTCGATGGACAATGTATTAACCAACATTAACGCTGCGCATTACACTAACGCAGATCAATTAAACTGGGTCACGTGGAGAAACACAAACCAAACGTCGTTAGATTAACGTCGATTAAATTCACCTTTTTATTGGGCTTTGACTGAACACCTCCA
>NW_019524608.1:1399-1853 GCF_002814215.2 Seriola lalandi dorsalis | reverse complement strand
TGATAAAAGTATTAAACAACATCTTTAGGCTGCCAAGGAGCCAGTATCAGTTCCCAGGTGAAAACAGCACCAAGAGCAATCAGTTCATTCCAGTCAGGCTCTTTGCAGCCTGTGCACACAGCTGATAATTATTAATGTACACTCAGCTGACAATTTATTAGGAACATCCAGCTAAAACTGATATAGTCTAATACAACAGTCCTTCATGAAGATTATATTGTTTATACAGAGGCGTTTCTGTTATTCAGCCTATCTTTGCTGATATAAATGGGTCGGACAAAATAATAGAAAACAATAGAAACTTAAAGCCATGGTGAGTGTCTTGATGTAGCAGTAGTTTTGTGTTGGCATCAGCTCAGAATATTTCTGTCTCTTTGATTCTTAATAATCAGAATCAGCCCTGAAAAATCTGTTGATCCCTGTTGCTGTTAGTCAATTTAGGCTGATTCTGTCC
>NW_019524608.1:864-1379 GCF_002814215.2 Seriola lalandi dorsalis | reverse complement strand
GTCTATTTTCTTTTAAATAGGACCATAATTTAAAAAATAAACACCATGTTGTATTGAAGAAAACTTCAAACTAGAGATTCAGACCATAAACACATAACGAATCAAATTAGAAAGTAGGTGTTGAGTGGGAGAGCTGCTGCTGGGTGTCTCACTCCTCACTGCTGCTAGTCTTCTGTTTCCTGGATCATTTTATATCTGATTAATTCTTATTTTAGCGGATTTGAGTTGCAGGGTTTTAATGGAGAACTGGAATATTAGGAAAGACTGAATCTGTTTGGTCACCTGAGAGAAGTTAAGTGAATTTATATCCTGCAAAAATATCAGGTAAGAAAACATTTACTCTATTGTTTTGGTGACGTTGTTTGTGTTCATGTCGTTTATTTCGGATTAAATAAAGCTATAGAGCGGCAGTAAACTGGCGATGAGACGCTACAGTGACGTCAGCACGTAAACGGTCCCTCACTGCTGGTGATGAAAGGTGATGTACTCTGAGTAAACGTGTTACTGCGGCACAT
>NW_019524608.1:0-529 GCF_002814215.2 Seriola lalandi dorsalis | reverse complement strand
TTTAGTTGAAAGACGACATACAGAGACTTAACTGTTTAATTTGCATTTCTTCAGTTTATTATATTTTATGAGATAGAGAAGTTGAAGTTTGAGATGATTTTAATCTGTTTTACACAGTATTTTTTACTTTGTCTTCCAAAACAAAAGGTTTACTTTACAATATTAAGCTTGTGTTATGTTTAATTGATTGACACTTTATTTTATTATTAGGAAAAAGTTTCTCTGCAGAAACTTTAGTGGCGTCACTTTATTGAAGGAGTTTGATCAGAATCATTTACTTTAATTTTGCCAGTCATTTGACCCTTTTTTTTTTTTTTACAGTGCACACACACACACACACACACACACACACACACACACACACACACACACACACACAATGATGTCATAGCTTGGTCTGTTTCAACACACGTCCACAGAGTGAGTCAAACCATGAACAGGTGTGTTCACATCAGTCCAGTTTCCAGATGTGAACTGGTTCCAGTTCTCCAGAGAAACTCAGTCCACCTGCTGCAGCACCAGTTTTTCA
>NW_019524607.1:287807-359603 GCF_002814215.2 Seriola lalandi dorsalis | reverse complement strand
CTCCTCCTCCTCCTCCTCCTCCTCCTCACTGCTGCGCTGAAAACATAAATGACCGGCAAACGCTGCAGAGAGGGTGGCTATGATGACAAAGTCCAGTCCGGTGCAGGAGAGAACCGAGGAGAGGAGATCCGCGGTGAGGAGCGGAGAGCCTTCCCCCGGTACAGCAGCAGACTGGTGGCTTTGCTGCGCGGCGGCGGCGGCGGCGGCGTGAGGGGAGGCACACTGCAGTGACATGAACCAATGGGATGACGCAGAATCCCAGGATCTCCTATTCATAAATGCCCAGTCCCTTAAAACACAGTGGTTGTCACATTGTTTTCACTGCCAAATATACACAAACGACATCTGCTTTCTGTTTTGTCCCAAGACAAAATATAAACTGGATTTTTGTTGATCAATACTGAAGGTACATCCTACAGGCCCAGTGCTCACAAGAGGGAAAGATGAATGTGGTTCTCTCTGTTCTGTTACTATCTCATGAGATCAGTAGCTAAAGTAAAAAGGCAGCCATTCCACAGGGATCTCCTGCAACATCTTCCGAGACTTATGGGACTCACAGTTAAACAAACGCTGCACTGTTTCTTTTGGCGTAAACAACACAGACACATACAACATACGTTAAAGGTGTGTGGAATTTCTCAGGAGGACAACCTATATATTTTTCTAAGTGTAATGGCATTTTATGATGTTGTCCCTACCTAACAATACTATTATCTAGAGGCAAACAGAGTGCTTGCATTCGTGAATTCGGTTGTCACGATTTTTTCTTATCTTGTAAAACGCAGATAATGAGATACAATGTCTCAAGAAACTTTTTCATTTTCCATGCAGAGAAACTATTTAACTACATTTGTGGCTTTTTTTTTCTTTGCCCGCTCTCTCTAGAACTGTTTTTCATTGTAACATCATCATCTAGGACTCTTTACTCGGCTGGGGCTTTTTGTTAAGGATACAAAAACATTATTGTAAGGGGTTGATTTTTATTCATTGCCTGTAAACATTTTACATAAAACTGTATAGACTGGTCTCTACTGTCAACTGTGACAGTGAACTGAAACTTTAGGGTTTTAAGTATGCCTGTTGGGGATAGTAATAGTAGTTTTTCTTCCATTGTAGATTTATAAGTGTTTTGTTTTTACTTTTGTTAAATTTTCAGTTTAAAGAACAGACACACAGGCCCAGAGCTGTAAAAGAATAGAGACGGTTGGTCCGATTTTTATAAGAACTACAACTACAATGATTCAGTGAGGCACAAAAACCGGAAATTATTTTCGGAAACGGAAACACCTAAGTGTATACAATAGAATCAAGATGCATCCAGCCAGCAACAACGAAACGTCCGGTAAGCGTCCCACGCCTTTAGAATAAAAGCAGAGAGTCTCAAAAATAGTTAAGTAGGCCTACTGTGATTTAGTATTTCATAGTCATACCATCTACATAAAAGCATATATCGTATAAAAGCACATTAGTACTGTAGAGGTACAGAAACTTCCATTACTGACAATTGAATAGGCCTACTAAGGATCATCTAGATTAAAATATTTTGTCCTAGCTGAAGCTGAAATCTTCAACCAGCATCTGCTCAACTGCACAGCTGCCCTGCTACGACACCTTATATTTTCCAGGCGTTCAAGTTAATATCTTTCTTTTTAACGCACTGAAACCAAGGCGTATTCATTCACTAAAAAAGAATTTAAGTTTTAGGATATCAATCGTTGATATGGCGCTTTTATTCTGAAGGATTTGGGCCGGAAGTGTTATTGTTGCTGCTGCTGGATCACAGGCGGATCAGAAAATCAATTAAGTTATGAAAAATACCATTAATTGCCTTTCTTTGTCACCGCAGCTCATGAAGAAATGGCGGATCTCCAGACGTTGTACATTTGAGGACAAACATTTCACACCTAATGGCGTGTATATCGACGATAAAAAGCATCTCAGTCGACAGGAATATTTACGTTTTTTAGGTAAGTTAGCATGATAGCTAACTACTGAAGTTGACATTAGCTACTCGGCTAATCTAGCTGTAGGTTAACATGTTTCGCCACGGCTGATATTTACTGAAGATGGCATCTGTCAGTCATTACTAGGTGCTGATAAGGACGCGTTTTGATTAGCCACTCATCAGGTTGCTTACCGTAATTTCCCCCAAATTTTGCTGACATGTTCTGTTGTACAGTGATAACATTAGTTAGCTGTATGCTATGTGAAGACATGTCTCAGTTTAAATTGCTAGCTGACTCGCTTGATTGCTCTCTGCCGGAGACCAGAGCTCGTGTGTTAGCCATCTTGTTAAAGTAGCCAGCTACATAATAGTGGATTTCCAGTTTGTTTGCAGTGGATGGTGAACAGACCAGGTCATACACGCAAATCACATGTTTCCTGTAACTCTAGTTACCTTTAAGAAATGCTATTCGTGTCAGTATTAGAATGAACAGCTGGGTTACAATATGTTAATTACTCTGCGTAATATCCTCCTCGCCTCATTTAGACACTATAGGTTTTTGCTGAAAATCATATAAAAAAAAAAACAAACACTGAATAAGTGGCTGGCTTCACTGATTCATAGCATCCATGTCTTAGCTGACGTGAATCAGCTACAAAATCTTGCTATGTTATAGTGAAATGAGTGGGGTAGTTGTGTAATGTGTGTGTTATGTGCTGTAATGCATAATGTTGCATCTCAAGATATATGTGTCTTCTGTCTTGCATCTATAGAAATACTGAAGAATATCTTCCAAACATATGAGAATGAGCTGATGGTTGTAGAAGTCTGCAAGAAGACGTTGCAAAAAAGAGAGAGGCTGACTGGAAGATGCCAAGAAAAAAACAGCAGAATCCACAGCCAGTCAAGTGTAAGTGTTCATACATTTTGGTAACGTTGATAGGTCAAAGCATAGCTGAGCTACATTCCTGAAACCATTACTCATGTCTTTAATCTAACAATGAACTGTTCCTGTCCTGTGAATATTGGCCTAGTTAATTGCCACATGTTTCCTCTCTTTCTGCTCACATCAGGACACCAGGCATTGTTGTTCAAGTGCTTGGAGTGTTTCATATGGATAACACTGACCCACAGTCCTGTAACAAGTAATGGGTTGTGAGGTTTTGAGTTATTAAATTTAACAACATACTGAGAACTGCTTGGCATGAGCAAATTATTTTCTTCAATGTATTGCAATCTGTGTAGAACATAATATATATAATAATTGAGACCATGTTAGTATTGGATTGCTTCATACAGAGCTTAAGCTGCTGCAGGTACAGTACATATGTTACAGCTGCCATTTGTGTAGCTTCAACTCATTTCTCAAACCCTGCAACCTCCCACAAGAGCTAGAGATTCTGCCAGTTATATTACCTGAAGGATGGTATTTGTTTAAACTTTTTTTTTTTTTTTTTTTTTAAATCTAACCCACCAGAATGTAATCAACAAACTAGCTAGGGAGATGAGATCATCATGGCCAACTGCTATGATTCATGTTCATAGTCCTATCTGGAATAATACTTGAAGTAATGTATTCCCACCTCTGCCTAGCATTAAATAGCAAGATTGTAATTGTTGGAGCTATTATATAACCTCAAATAAATCTAATTTGAGGTTTGGATCTGTAAGAATAAACATCCTACATATCCTACACTCATGATTTATTATTGTCATTGTGTCAAACACTAAAACGACCAGTAGATGGTAGCATGAGGCTGGTACTGAAGGCTTTGCCAAAACGGGCTGCTGAGCGTGATGTCCGTGACTTGGCCTGAAAGTAGTTTTCTGAAGAGTGACAGCTGTGTGATAGCTGTTTGGATTTCATCAAGCTTGAGAGACCAAGTTAGTATTTCAGGCATCATTAGCTGTAACTGCAGTAAAAGAGTTCCATCTGTCAACTGTTTAGAGTTCATGTTTTGTTCATGAAATGCTCTTGTACACTGTAGGAGGAGAGTTACGTCATTCATACCACTTCCCAGTAATCTGGTGTGGTTTAAGGCAGCATTCTCATTACCATAAACCTCTTTCAACCAAGCCAACTATGTAGGTATGTAACATTTTGCTGCTGAGTTAATTAAGATTGTAACTAGATAATAATATTTGCTCAGTTTTTGTTAAAATACACAAAGATTTTAACAACAAAACATTTCTTCTATACAATTTTCCCTTTGAACCGAGACAATTGTGGTTGTTGAACTTAACTCAGTAACTCGAGAGACTTCTGTGTTTTTTTTTGTGCACGTTATGTTAAACATTTGTTTTGTTATGTTTAGTTTTTTTATAACGTAGTGAAGTGAGAGTTGTCATTTGATATTGTTTATTGGGTTCTTTCTATGATTGCAGTGGATTCTGAAGATGGTGTAGCCATTGAAGCTCCTGGTAACCTCAGCTTAGATACAGACTTCCTTCTCGGACAAGACCTTGAGTTTGGTGATCCTGATCATGAAAACAAGCTTTTAGGTCTGGAAAAGTTCTCAGGTTTGTACCATTTTTAAAAAAATTTTTTTTTACATTCATCTGTTTAAAGTTATAATCCTTGAGGTTTCAGTGCTTTTGGTTTTGGCAACAACCTGTGGTTGCCATGGTAACTTCCAGTGCAGCTCAATGCTATAGCAAACCCTAACTGAGCTACTTTGTCAGAATTACAATAGAGTCACACCTGGTGTATCTGTTTTTAGAAGTCAGTCAAAAATAATTGCAATTTAATTTTCATGCTGTGCACTGTCCGAAGAGTTGGGTGTGTTGAAACTGACAAAAATTTGAAAAAAAATGACCTATGTCATGTTTTGTAGATGCATTTTTGATATATGATCATGGTCAGTGTGATAAATGCATTTGACAGGTACACAGGTCCGGCTGTTACAGACGGGTCTGTCGTCCGTGTTTGTGAAAGAGAGAGAGAGCAAGGCAAGGAGGGGCTGAGCGAAACAATGCGCCGACTAATGACTTAAAATTTTACCCATTTGAAATGGCAAAAAAAACAAAACAAAAAAAAAACCAAATCAATATGTGGCGGTCAATGGTGATATTGTGGCGAGCTGCCACAAATAAATCAATGTATGGGGAAACCTATAAATGGTTTCAAAATAAGGGTTTGATTTAATGAATAATTAAGGAGTGTAGCTTTGTGTTGTTGGTATCTGCCTGCACGTCCGTCTTTATACTATTTTGGTCCATTCACTTCTAAGTAGTTCTTCTTTTAGTGTACCAGTGTTTTCAGATGTTCCATGTTTGCCTTTCTGCCTGAGTTTGTGAGTCTTTCTCTATTAGTATATTTCATGGATGTCTTATATCGGGTATTGCAAATGTGTCTGTTGATTATAGCTTGGTCATTATATACATTTCAGTTCAGTCCCCAGTATGAACTACATTTGCTTGGTGAAAGGACAATAGTATCATTATGTTTTGTGTAAACCGCCATTTTCACTTCCTGTCGTTACCATGAAGACATTGAATCAATCAAAGATGAAAATTATTTCAATGGCTTAACCACTAAAGGAAATGAAGTGGTCGCTCTACAAAAAGGCCTTTTACTGTTGGTTTCTCTGTGATGAAGTGTAGCCCCTCTGTGCGACAGTGAGGGAAATGGCGCCACCAGCTCATATTCCCCAGCATGGCTCTTTGTCAGAGGGAGTGATCTGAAAAATGGAAAAGTAGAGAAAGGAGCTGAGACACCATTATTATATAAGGGTCATAAAAATAGGACCATTACCATCAAGGACACCATTATAAGAGGGCATTTATTCATCATCATCATCATCATCATCAACATCATCATCATCATCATCATCATCATCATCATCATCATCATCATCATCATCTGCTGCCTCTGCTCCCACTCCCCCACTGCTATTATCGTTCCCCCCTCATCATCATCATCATCATCATCATCATCATCATCATCTACCCTCATCATCATTATCATCATCAGCAGCAGCAGCCTCACCATTATAGTCATCATCATTATCATTAGGCTTGGTAATCATCCACGAGGGGTTTCCATGGGGCAGGATAAAAGGGCAGTCTCGACTCTCGCCTTCCTCACATCCTGCCTTGGCATCTGTGAAGGACGGTGGTTTTCCTCCTCTGGCTCGTTCGCATTCAGAAACACCCACTGAAGCCGGAGAGCTCTGTGTCTCGAAGTCATGAAGCTTTTCCTTCTACCTCCTGGGAAAATTGTCTCTCTTTTTTGTCTTTATTTTTTTGTCTGAAAAACTCAGTCGACGTTGCTGGTAGAACTGTGAGTATCAAATGTCTCCGTCTCTCTGTTTCCTGAAGTTAGCTCACTCAGTGTGATGCCTTAACAGGGGTATTTTCACTACCTGCTGGTTGTTTTCTATATTTGTCAGTTTTTAATAGTTCAGTGAGATTTTTCTAGAAAGTTTGAAAGTTTGCCTTCAGGTGTCTTAAAAAAGTCTGACTCCAGTTTGTTTGTATGGAAGTCCAGAATGTTTCTGCTTAAACTAAAATATAAAATGTGATTTCTTCATTTTGTTGTTTTTCCATCATTATAACTATTATTAAGAATGACATTTTCAAAACCCTGACTTTATTTCTTATTGGCTTTTTTTTTTCCAAGTGACAGTTTTATTTAATCATGTCACTTAATATCAAAATGATGTTGTCAGCAATCCCCACCTCCTCACCCCTCAGCCAATCACATGCCCCCCAGACACAGACTGAAAATAGGAATGATGGAATCACATATTCTCATGATTATTTCATAATGTCTGATTAATTTGTTCAAAACTGGTAGTTTTGGATTTCCGTATATTTGCACTGACTGTGGTACTGTAAAATACAGATTGTCAGAAATGTGATTGTCTCTGATGCTTGTTGCATGTCTACTCTCTTAAGCTGTGCTTTTCTGTCTGTTTGATCAAGGTTATATACTGTATAACACAGAGAGAGAGTAAGGAGTTGCAAATATAACCCTTGCTGTGACACAGTGTTGTACAGAAATGTGCTCTACTCTGTCAGGCAGAGTGGATTGTGTGTAAGTGCTGAAAAGTCTTTGGAAACCTTTTTTTTTTTCTGTTTGTTGTCCCCTCACAGAAGTAGCTGCTGAGATTGGTTTCTCTGTGTATCCTCTGGGTGATGAGGAGAGCCCTGCCTACGGCCAGCTCAGCATGGAAAGTGAAACAGACAACTCTCGCAGCACAACTGACAACGGGAGGGAAGACGAGGGCAGAGCAGCCCAGTCGGAGCCCACTTTTCCTCCCTACCTATCCTGCAGGGGCTGCGGACAGCTCCGTGATGAACCTCTGGGACCTGGCATAGACCTTGTTGGTCCTTATTGCCTTAGGTGCTGTAAAGCCTCCAGGGAAGCCAAAAGTACAGACTTCTGTTCACCTTTTGGAGGCATCAGCGGACTGCCTCGCTCATGTTCCCATTCGCAGCTTGATGGTGAAGGGGTGGGAAACGGGATGGGCGACAAGGCACTTACAGCTGAGGACAAATCGGCCAAACTGCACTCGTGTCACCTCTGTGGCTTCTCCTCGCGTTACGCCAACCATGTGAAGCGGCACATGAAGACACACAACGGGGAGAAGCCCTTTAACTGCCCCTTGTGCACTTACGCCTCCGCCCAGCTGGTGAACCTGCAGAGACACCTGCGCATCCACACAGGGGAAAAACCATACAAATGTGACAGCTGCACTTTTGCATGCAGTTCCCTTGGCAACCTCAAGAGGCACCAGCGCATGCATGTGCCCTCTGCAGTGGTGGGACAGGACGCCACGCCGCGACCTTCCAGTGGCCAGAACAGCCTGAAGAGGCATGTGACTGGGCAAAGACCCAGTGGGGAAGAGCCTGGTGCTTCAACCAAGGGTATGTATGCTTTTATAATGATTTATTTTTTCTCCACAACTCCAGATTTATTTTAAGCTGTCACTATCAATCATTATTGTATACAATAACTCAATATATCGTCTTTCTTTCTTAAGTTTCAGAAGTTGCAAGGCCACCGTCAAACCTGAGTTTGGGAGCCCAGAACAATGACTCCCTATCAGTCTTTGATGACTTAAAAGGGGCTTCGCCACCACCCATACCACCCTCTAACCCAGCTCCTGGCCACCAGCCTCCACTTCTTCTGCAAACCACAGGCAGTGGGAGCAGCAGGGCGACCAGAGGGGGCGTAGCAGACGGTGCCGCCCTCCCCCCTTCACTTTTCCCTTTTACATGCCGGTTATGTGGCATTGTCCTGGAGGACGAGGACGGCTCTTCAGCCCAAATTTGTGCCAAGTGTACCCTTGAAATGCTGACTAAAGACACCTCATCTAATCCCAACAGCCCTGGCGAGCGCAGTGACAAGGTGTACACCTGCGCCGCCTGCCCCTTCCTCACACACTACCCAAACCACTTGGCACGCCACATGAAAACTCACAGTGGTGAGAAACCATACAAGTGCCCACAGTGCGACTATGCCTCAGCGCACTTCGACAACCTCAAGCGCCACCACAGAGTGCACACAGGCGAAAAACCTTACAAGTGCCATTTGTGCGATTACGCCTGCGGGAACCTGGCCAACCTGAAGCGACACCAGCGGGTGCACTCGGGCGCCAAACCTTTCCAGTGTGCCGTGTGCAGCTACAGCTGCAACCAGAGCATGAACCTGAAGCGGCACATGCTTCGGCACACCGGAGAAAAGCCGTACAAATGTCAGGAGTGCGGCTACACCACTGGCCACTGGGACAATTACAAGAGACACCAGAAGAAACACGGACTGGCCACAGACGGCTGGGTCAAGGTTCCAATGTCGGGCAATGATGAAGACGACGAAGTGCGGAAAGGGATGGGAGTTGGAGTCCAAACTCACAGGAAAGAAGCAGGTGTTGATATGCAGTATATGTCTCGGGAGGGAGGTCAGACAATACACTCGTGCTATAAACTTGAGATTGTATAAAATATAACTCAGCAGAACTAAGCTACCAGCAACTTATTTTTTTTTTTTTTTAACTATTATTTTCACAGAGCCTTTATATAGTTTTAGTGTGTGTCGGTCTGTTAGTGTTTTGTCAGATGTCTTCAGAGGCTGCTAATTGTTTATTTGTAGAATCTCGCACAATTATTGTTCCGAATATTTTGATGCCTTTTGGGTTCAGTAAGGTGGATGAGTCTGTTCATAGTTTGTCTTCTACTCTGTTACTCTGTGTTTGTGTAAAGACAAATGGAAGTCCTTTCACTGTCTCATTCTGTATGTTACCCCACACTAATGATGACATTTCCCTCTCACACTTCAACACATATCACCACCAAATACTCCTCAATACATGGAACTCATGCACATTTTTGCCTGAACTGTTGAGTTGCACTGTGTAGTTTCTGTAATAAAAGATCATTTCTGTTTTTATTAAAGTTGCCAGTGCCACATGTTTAGGTCAAACCTTTTGTTTTGTACCTAAAATCAAATGAAATAAAATGAATGTAACTTATAATCAGCTTTTCTTTCCAACCTCATATCACATTTACAGGACAGAAATAGAGATTTACCTTTGGTTTGATTCATGTAAGGTCATTTTAACATTAAATTACACTGACAATATGTATGTATCTTTTGACAAATTATTTTCCTGAGACTACACAGTGCAGCTAAAGATGGGTCCTTTTGAGGGCCAGTATTGTGCTTTCTTTGCATTGTGGCACAAGCTCTGGTAATGGCATGCCTTCTGATGAATTTACTAATGTATGTACTACTAGCAATGTGCTATTTAATAGTACTGGAATTGTTTTCCACTCTATATTGATTAATTAGGTTGTGTTAACCTTACTAAATAATCTCCTGTGTCTTGAACTGTATTGTCATTTTGCCAAACCCCTCAGGATAAAAAAAAAAAAGAAAAAGAAAAAGGAATGATGTGGAACGCTCAAACTAAATGTTGGCAAAAAAATAATTCCTAGTTATTCTAACACTAAAATTGCATGCACAAGCATTTCAGTTTTGACTTGGGTTTTATGGTTAAAGGGAAAAGCACAATCATACACACTCAGCTACACTTTGGCAGTTTTACGGTTAAGTTCGAGAGCAAACAAACAAAAAAAAAAGAAAAAAAAAAGCATCAATTCATAGATCGTACATGTTGTTTAAAGAATATCCCCACAAACTTGCTACATATCAGTAATCTTTAAATTTTTTGGTCTTAAATTAATTTCTTTTGGGAAGTGTCTTCATGGGAAGAGTCTTGTTGAGACTCTTGGTTGAATCACCTTCTGTTGGATTACTGTTTACTATTGACTGTGAAATTAGCCCATTCTTGTGTTTTTTACTTGAGCAAAAAAAAGATGATACTGTTAGTAAGCATGTGGGTGTCTAATAGTTGTTTTATTTTTCTAATGTGGCCGTAATACACTGCTAGAAGTGCATACTTTAATATATAGAATTAGAATTTTTTTATTTTAATTTTGAATGTGTGGTGTGTCATTTAGTTATAATGGGAAAAACAATAGGGACAGTGATTAAAAATTTACTCTCTTTGTGAATGACTATTATATGCAAGTGATATATTTTTCAGGTTGCCAACTTGCCATGACACAATGGAGCATTGAACCCATTGATTAGTACTGACATCCCCCAAGTGTCCATTTTTGTCCTTATGCAGTGTCTCATAAATGCCTTAAGTGAGGAATTTGAAATAAACACATGGGATTCATTTCATTGAATGTCAGACATCAGACTGCTTCTCATTTGTCTTTAAATCTTGGTGACATTTCCACATACTGGCACATAGAGTACTTGTAATTAAAGTATTGTCACAGTAACTTGAATCATGTTGTTACTTACGTAAAAGGAGAGCCTTTAAGTTCGTTCGTTTTGGTTCTCTAGCCTAAAACAACTGTTTGGGTTGATTCTCATCACTCTCATATATATACATATATACATACATATATATATCAATCAAAGACAATTTATTTTTATTAGAAAAGAAAAGCCAAAAATATCACATTGACATAAGTATTCAGAGCCTTTACTCGGTACTTAGTTGTAGAACCTTTGGCATATTACAGCTTTGCACATCAGGATTAGGGGATTTTCTGTCGTTCTTCTCTTTGCAGATTCTCTCAAGCTCTGTCCTGTTGTCCTTTTAGAAGACGAGCGTTCAGGGCCAGGTTTTCATTACAGATATCTCTGCACTTAGCTCCGTTCAGCTCAACCCTGACCAGTCTCCCTGTCCTTGTCCCTGAAAAACACCCCCACAGCATGATGCTGCCACAATGCTTCACCAGTGGGATGGTATCGGGCAGGTGATGAGCACTGCCTGGTTTCCTGCAGACATGACGCTTAGAATTGAGGCCAATCAGTTCAGTCTTGGTTTCATCATATCAGAGAATCTCATTTCTCACAGTCTGAGAGTCCTTTAGGGGCTTTTTAAGCAAATACAAGAGGCTTTCATGAGTCTTTCACTGAGAGGCTTCTGTCTGGATACTCTGCCATAAAGTGCAGATCGGTGGAGTGCTGCAGCGATTCCATTTAAGAATTATGGTGGCCATTGTGCTCTCGGGAACACTCAATGTATTCAATTTTTGTAGCTTTCCTCAGATCTGTGCCTCGACACAATCCTGTCTCTGAGGTCTGCAGGCAGTTCCTTCCTCCTCATGGCTTGGCTTTTGCTCTTGCTCTGATATGCATTGTCAGCTGTGACAACTTATGTAGACAGGTTCTTAACCTTTCTCAATCATGTCCAATCAATTAAATTTACCACAGGTGGACTCCGAGAGGTGTAGAAACATCTGATGATCAAGAGAAATGGGAGGCACCTGAGCTACATTTGTCATAACAAAGGGTCTGAATACTCAGTGTGATATTTCAGTTTTTCATTTTTAATAAATTTGCAAAATTTTCGAAAAAATTATTTTTTCACTTTGTCATCATAGGGTTTTGAGTGTAGATTGATGAGAGGAAAAAAATATTTTTTTGATTTTAGCATAAGGCTGCAACATAATAAAATGTGGAAAACAGGGGTCTGAATACTTTCTGAATGCACTATATATAGGCTGATACATCATCACATCATCATTGGACATATATTAGGTGCGCTGCTAAAGCATAAATAAAAATTTAATTTAAAAAAACCAAAGGTTCTCAGTTCCAAATACCATCATGTGATGAAAACTCTCTCAAGTGTTGATTACAGTTTTCTCAGCTTCAACATTTTGAGTCGTGACAGTAGGAAAAACACAGGTGTTACTTCCAACATTACGATAGCTTGTTGTATTCACTATAGCAGGACTGTGAAACTAAAGTAGTGAAATAGATTTCATCATTAAAATTAGTTACATGAGCTTTACCTTGTGTAATATGTCAAAATGCCTGGTGTGAAAAAAAACCCTGTAAATACTGCAGCTCGTGGCTGCTCTACACCGAGTAATATTCTTGGCATATTATATGGCAGATGACCAAAGCTGCTGCTGTAAATAAACGTGGGAGTAATGCAAAGCAGTGATGAAGAAATGACTCAAATGAACCATTAACTGACAACGGAGAGCCACAAGGTCATCTAATTTCAGAGTTTATTTTAGCATCATGACAAACAGACCAGACAGTTGTCACTGACCTTACCACTAAAATCAAAATTGAAAAGTCGTGGAATGAATCAAGTCAATGCAATCTTCGTGAAATTTGACATTTAGTTTAATGGTGACTGCTGACGTTAATGCACTTAACCTGTGATTTGGCACCTACACATTTATTAACATCCAGGACCTTGCAGCTTCCATGTACTTGGTATTGACAGGAATAGAGAAAATAAAGATGACTGGTGGCGTCCACATCCCTCTACTAGAAAAATACAACTGAAGACAAAGAAGAAGCACAGCAGTGAAATAACAAGACATTTATATTGAGAACATTTTTGTTTACAGTTGTGGCTACCAGTGAGAGTAAAGCTGTTGATAGGTTGGCATTGATTTACATTTAGAGGCTTCAGAACACGCCGAGAGGCAACTTTTCAAAATAACTGAAGCTACCAGCAATAAAAAAAAGAAAAAAAAAAAGAAAAAAGAATGAAATGTCTTATAAAACATGATATGGATATGTTCATTTTGTTGCCTGCCCTTCATGAACGTAGCTCACTCCAACAATTGTGATCACATTAGCCACTTCACCAAAGCACCTTTTTCAGCGAAATCCTCTGAGATGATTGGCACAATGTACGTACAAATTACAATGAACTGAAGCCCCTAAGAATGCTCCACCATCACTCGCCCGAAACGAACAAGACAAAGAAGATCAGATGAAAAATTTGTAAACACATTACATTTCAACTAAAAAGTCGCCTAAACATTATGTAAACAATGATAAATGTTAGTCCATTTAAACTTTTTGTTCTATACAACTTAGATTACATTTGATCTATTTGATTACAATAAGCTATGATGATAAAGATATTAGTAAATGTTCAGAATACTTAATTGCATGTACATAATATAAAAAGTGACATTGTCATAATTTTTTATGTTTATTTTGTGCAAAATGCTTTAGTAAACTATAATTTGGCATTTATGAGAAACCTTAAAAAATTGGTTAAAAAAAAAAAAAAAAATCACAGATGGATTTACAGAGCCCCTTGGAAACAATCTCCACAAGATGTTTGAAGTCATGTTCAAGCTTCCACTCAAACATTCATCTCCACCTGTAATACTGTGCAAAATGATCGGTTCAGCAAGTGCAAGCAGCGCGGCCAAATCAACCATCTATCAAGTTCTGCAAGATTCTAGGTAACACCGGCGGACACTGACGTTTACTTTAAGTATGAACCCATGTCACGATGAATGACAAGGTAGCTCAGGAGGCAAAAAAAAAAAAGGAAAAAAAAAAAGGAAAAGTTAAGGCATCAGACTATTTCTGAAGGCAGTATGAGTGACTGTGCCTCAAACGTAAGCTGAAAACACCACTGATATCTTTGCTGAGATATTTACTGACTTGGCACATGAATAGCATGGCACACAGAGGATCACTAACAGTATAAAAACATGACATTTTGGTATATAGCCAAGCCAAACATTGATCATCCATATAAGCAAGCAAGTGGTCTGAAATAGTCTACAGTTGTGAGATCAATTTCAACTCATTCGCTGGACTCTGGGTCACTCTGGAGAACTATCCACGTCCAGGACTGCTGTATTATCACTAGTGCCAGGTCTAACTAAACATTTGGCTCTGGCTGGAAAGAAGCATGCAGCCATCAGGTATTCTTCGTGTAGTTTACAATATTTTAATTTACCTTTGTACCTCAAGAATGTAACTAAATTATAGAGCTTCACACACACTGTCGATGACCCAGTAATGCGTGTGAATCAAATAAGTAGGAATTTGTCAGTAACATACAGGAAGCTTCCCTATTTGAGTACCTGTAGCTCTACATGCCATGTACTGTATGTTGCCACAAGTTTAATAAAGTGGGGACAAAGCTCCAATTGAATATGATGATTGTAACTCGAACAAAAATCAAGATGAGCTTTTAAGAGTCTGAAAGAAAGGACACTGTCAAAGAGCTTAAGGCAGCGATTTCTCCAGGAAGAAGCTACAATCTTGCAGAATGAGACGAGTGTGTGGTCCGCACGGCTCGGCTCAGCTCATAATCTTTGTCATCCCATTTGTTGACAGTGGAATGAAGAGGGGAGGAGGGAGAATTGAAGGTGGTGGTGGTGGTGGGGGGTTACAGGTCGTCATCCCCGATTCCCTCGAAAGCATAGTTACCGTGGAAATCATTGCCACTTATGTCGTTTGCCGAGTTGGAGGCGCTGATCCCTCGGAGGGACACTGAGCTCAGCTTGGTCTAAATGGAATAATCAATACTGTAATTAACACCGGACTGACGTTGATTTATTAGAATATGTTTCGGGTTCTTTTCCAGCTGCTGCATTTTTCATTTATTTTTGGAAGCACTATACATCACAACAAAATTAAAGCCAAAAACACCAAAATATACTCACTGAGAGTTTGACGATTTGTTCACGGTTCGGGTCGGGAGAGTCCTGCAGCCAAAAAACAAACAAAAAAAAAAAAACCAAAGCCTAAGAATAAATTGAACCTGCATCTGAGATCTAAACTAAGTCCAAAACAAAAGGAAACTTGTCCTGTTTCTCACCAGCAGAGGGGGAGATTTCACAGCTTGCTGACTCTCCGTTCGGTGGATGGAGCCGTTGTGTCTTTTCCTCAACATCTGGAAGGTGACAGAAGATGACATGAAGAAGCCAAGAACACAATTAATAGGAAGGTTTTACTTTACATTTACATGAGTTGTGATATCAGCACAGCAATCCAATGACTGATTATCTCCACAATCAACAAAAAAACAACAAAAAAAACCCAAAAAACAAAGAGATATAGAAAATTGAAAAAAAAAAAAAAAGGTAACAAAAAAATGTTGCAAGATGCTGTAATGTATTAAAACTGAGAGATGTAAAATAAATAGAGAAATAAAAAGTGTGGAAGCTAAGAGACTAAGTGATTTTTATAATTGCTATCAGAGTATTAAATGTAAACAAATTCAAAAAGATGTGTTTTTAAGGATGTAGCTATAAAACACAAACCTTCTTTATACTGCCACCTGACTTCTTCACCATTAATTCATCCACCATAGACTGAAGGCAGATACTCATCATGATTGCCTGAAATCACAGTCAAAGTCAAAGTCATAAAATCTGGAACACTGTAACAGTATTGTACTTGTTGAATCAAATTTTAATCAAAACTCTTTCTCAGACAGTGTGAAGCGACACACTGGGACAGTTTGTTTCGAAGAAAAAGCAAAGACAAAATGCTCTATTCATAATAAACACAATCACAATTTCATTTAAATGTCGGTGGCCTCCTACCTGCTGACTGGTGATGGTGACCCACTGGAGGCGGTCCTTGCTCATCAGATACTCGAAGGCCAGCTCTAGCTTGACCTCGCACTTGGCTGAGCTGCAGGGATTGGTTGTACCGTTGGCTATGGGGACTTGCTGCAGTGTTGGACAAAAAAGTGCCACCATTGTTATTATCTTCCAAATGTACAATATACCGCAACTGCTGCAACTGTTATCATCAACCACTTGTGATTCATTTTGATTCTATTGTGGGCTTTTTCCTTCCTCAGCCGTCAAGTTAAATTTACCTTCTCGTGTTTAAAATGTATGAAAAAGGCATATTTCCATATTTCATAACCAGCATCCAACTTACATTCTTAAGTAAATGATAAGCTTGCTTTTCTATTCCATGACTGGGGGAGTCATGTACATGTAAGCAGCTAAATCACATTTCCTATCCTACATCTCTTCTTCCTGAGCTGCTGCTGCTGCTGCATCACAAATGACAGCCTTCCAAATCTTGAGACGACACACGCTAAAAGATTAACACGGTTGCAAAGAAAGAGACGAAATATGCACTAATACAGAATTTCAAATGCTTTCAAAAAAATTTGTGAAGCTCAGCGACACATAAAGAGCTCCCTGGAGATGAGCCCTCATTCCTCATTTATGAAGCCTGCGCTCCTCACTGAGACAGTTTCCTCTGGGCCAGAAACTAACTGTACCTCCCATGCTAACCACACACAGAAAGATAACATAAATAAAGAATACTTATAAAAACAAAAGGCTGTAGTACACACACACACACACACATAGGCTGTTTATATGTGCTCTTCCGGATGCAATTTGAGATTTGGCTACGAGGGGGTTGCAGCGCTGCACCAAATGAGATGTTTTGAATAGTCTGTTGGAAAGGAAAGGGCTCATTAAAATGACTTTGACCTCTGAGAATGAGTAGAGGAATTAATCACCCTGCTGGACAGTGAAGGGGGGTGGGGGGGGGGTGGGGGGTCAGTCTGTAATCAGACGAGCCAACATGCATTTTAATTTTAGATGTGTTGCCATGTGTCCAGATCACTGTGCAAATTAACTTTTGGAGAATCCTAAAAGCTTCTGTGATACATATAATAACTGCTGCTCGAGCACTAATGCAATACTAAAGTGACCCGTTTACTCCATCTCTACTTAATTGAGGTCTTGCGTCTATAAATGTTCATCTGTCAAACGGTGGAAAAGATGTGGGTAGCGCTGCATGTAATGTTTTTCTGAGCAAGTCAAAGAAGTGAAAGTGAGCTGTTCCAGCTTTCAGAGGAACTGTCTCTTCAAGACGACTGACTGGGTTAGAGCGGAAACAAATGCATATTCAAGGCAGATCAAATTTGTGCTGTATGGTGGTTTTTAATTTAGGCTCTTTTTTTCTTGTTATATTTTATTCTTTTGATAAGGGATTTGTTCTGGATTTCTTGCCAGCTACAACAGTTTCACGTGAACAAAAATAGAGCTGCAAACACAGAGTTGAATGTAGTCTGTCAAATTCAAAAATTCCCACATTTTTTTTGTATTGCACTTCCAAAAAGTTGGGGAAAATATTTAAGAAAACAATGGTCAACATCAGTCCAGCAGAAGCCGGGAAATCCTTTCAGTCTCCAGTATACAAGTTCCGAAACCACCGTCTACTACATTTCCTACAATGGAATTGGATCTGAATCCTCTTTAGATCCTCCCGGGCTCTTACAAACCCGTACCAGACAGACTAGGCTAGTGTGTGTGTTAATCCCCATGATGAGTAAACTCATCTTCAAATCTCATATTGGTGGAATGTCCCTTTAAAAGTCATTTATCTTATCTTGTTGTTCTTCCACATTCTGCTCTCGTGTGTGGATTTTTTTTCCCTCTCTTACTCAAACTCTCAGCTGACTTCCACTGCCTCAAACATTTTGTGGAAAATAAGGTTTTCCGTTGACAGTGCAACACGCTGCATTCTTTTACCCCCTGAGACGGGTAAGTCTGATCAATCCATCACCGTCATCTGCCGAGCTGACGGAGCCTGACAGCATCTCAGGCACTAGGTGACAAGACTAAACTAATATGGTTTAACAGCAAATCCTTCGTTGTATGAAAACAGCAACTCTGCTCTTTCCTTTCCTTGAAGGTCTCAAGTTTTATTTTCAACGTTGGTTGTAATAGTTGCAGTTGTATGCTGTCTGCATGCCATCAGATTCCCTCCTCGCCAAAGGACAATTATCAGTTAAAACAAAGGATGCTGCTGGATCAATAAAGTACTATCCTTGTGTGGGCTGCTTGTTTGGGTAATTGGACTGATGAAGACAGATGGTGTGGAGGTCATCACTTTCGGCGAGCAGTAGGAGTAAAAACTAGACATTAGTTTGTGTTGCAGTGGTGAGAGGAGGTTGGTAAACAGGCGACTTTAGTAGCACAGAAGACCTGCTTGGTTCGAGATGGGCTCTAGCCAAAGTCACAGCCTCCTAATAAAGTGGAGGGATTTTCAGAGCCTCAGACATGCAGACATGCCTGAAGGTGAATTCACTCATAATCATGCTATCATGCACACAATTCCACTTACAGAGGATGTGACTCGCCAGCACCTCATGCGTGTGACCTTGAAGCTTCCCTCCTTCATTTGCTCGTTGGGCAGCTTGACGTGGAAGTTGAGCTCATTGTTGCCGGCACTGACTATGACTTGGCAGCCCTTCTCTGGGAAGTCGGTAATACATGGGTCAAACTTGATATAGCCATAATATTTGAGCGTCTGACCGAGATGGATGAACTGGGGAGAAAACGTAACAAAAACAATTTTAGATGACTAACTTTTCTAAAAATTCCATCTCAGTCTAATCCCAGGGGAAGAAAGTTTGAATTCTCTACTGGATTTATGTGATTAAAAATTTATATCGTGGGAAAAACTAGGCTAATTGCATAACAGAATACACTAGCGGCAGTACTCTCTGTGGTCTAGAGATTTATCCTCGGACAAAGACATATCTGAGTATCAGCTGGATTCTAGTCAGATGCTTTGGATGCTGAGTAACCTACAAGATGCCTTTGCTTACCTCTTTCTTGGAGCCTTTCTCCTGCAGTGATTTGAGCTGCCTGTGCTGGTCTTTGTTGACGAGTATCCAGCCTCGCTCAATGTCAGACACTGTCTGGTGAAGCAAAAAAAAACTGAAGTTCATATTCTGCACAGATGAACAAAATAAAGTCTTTTTTTGTTTCCTTTTGTTCATGTAGTAGAAATCACACCCCAAGCCAGTGCAGCTCAGCAAATAATTACACAGACACATGCACAAATGCACATGCTGCAAACACTGTTTATTTTTTCTTGATTTCATTCTTTTTAAACCTCCTCTCTCCTGCACAGAGGCAACACTCAGCAGTTCCAGATTTTAATCAAATTAGCCAAACCAAAAATGCTTAAAACAACAGTTGACAGCTGTTGCGGCCAAGGGAATCCGCTATTAATAGGATCACGTAGGGCCACAAAGCGGTACAGGAATCAGGGTGTTGCAAAGTCAAAACAAGCTGACACCGCTATCATATAATGGAGCGGCCCAGGGGACGGACAAAAGCATTTGGCAGCTCAGGGATGTAGCAGTTGCTTGATTTAGTTTTCTTGATGTGAAGCTGGCTCCATGTGCGCTCCATAAAAACATAACAGATGTGTTTGGTTTCACACCTCAAAGAAAAAATGATTTTAAAGAAAGAAGGTATTTTTTTATGACCACTGCTACAGCTGAAAATTAACAACATGTCATGACATCCCTTACCTGGGCGTATAGCAAATTCAGGCCAACTCTGTTGTCCATCACGTCACCATCGTACGCCATGTCCCAATAGCTGCAGGAGGGAATGGCACCAACAGTCAGATTCTATAAATCTATATTCTAACATGCATTATAATTAACACAGTTGCACAGTTACTATCGACAGTGCCAATTTCTTTGAATGTCTTGGAGCCTGAAACAAATTCCATGAAATTACCATCATATTTGGCTATTTGCCACAGTATATCATGTACTATAATTCTGTCTGCATACCAAGCAACACTACGTAGCAGTGTAGATGTTTGTAAACAATTTATCTAAAAAGAAACTGACATTTTCATAAAAATAGACTTCAGTTTTGCGAACGTATTTTTCAGATCTGTCAATGTTTTAAATGGTTTATGCAGATTAAAAGTGTCTCAACCCATAAGGAATTCTCAAAATCACCTTATATGGAGATACATGGTTTTCTGTGACAATAGGGGCCTAAAGGTTGGCAATGTACAATCAGCTTCAACACAATGATGTCAGATATACACCTGCACTGAGTCTTTTTCAAATCAGTGAAATGAGAGTGACTAAACTGCGCCTCAGCTCAGTATCAGTGAGACAGAAGTGTAAGTGTTGGGCTTGGTCTGCTGATGATGATGTGGATTATAAGTATTTGCTTATGTGTTGGTGTCGGAGTGCAGCCTGAGGAGTAGAGCGTGATGTCTAAAAGAAAAAAAAAAAAGAAGAAAAATGCATGAAATCCTATCTAACAGTTGGTGGTCGAGTGAGATCAGATCAGATCAGATCAGATCAGATCTCGGACTAGATGTGAAAATGTCACAAATGTGAAAGAAAGAAAGAAAGAAAGAAAGAAAGAAAGAAAGAAAGAAAGAAAGAAAGAAAGAAAGAAAGAAAGAAAGAGTTAGGAAAGATCACATCTGGCAAACCAATCACTCTTGATGAAAATGATTTGGGCCATATTTTCCACTCAGTGTGATTAAATTTCTTCATTTAACTGACACTGGTTTCATACCTCAGGATAGGATTATTACCATCTGAGTTAGCACAGCACTGAATTTTTTATCCACCTTTGTGCTCTAGCAAAATATCATTCACGTCTCCACACACTTCAGCACAGGCGTGAAATTTAACATGTAATTACATGACACAGGGGTGCTGGTGGATGGAGACGTTGCTCAAGCAGACATGAAGCATGCTGCCTGCCCACATCAGAAATTCAAAGCAGGTAACAAGGGAAAAGAAGATGGAGTGAGAGTGAAAGGAGGAGGGAAGGAAGGGAACGAGAGAAAATGACCAGTGAAATCAAGATGTGTACATCTGTCAGAGCTTTTTTGCAGCTTTAGTAGCAATTAAAAGTGGACTGAAAGCTTCTGCTGAGACATACAGGCTGTGTTTTGAATTCTCTACATGCATATACTGATTGAAAATGTCAAGTAGCTACACTTTAGCATTATAAATATATAAGTGCTTATTGCTGCTGACCTAAAAAAACAAAAAAACAGCTATTACTAAACAATACTATTCATACGTAAAAAGGTTGACATGACGTTGATTTAATGTTTTCACTGGACAGAGACAGCATTTCTTCCATTTTTAGCCTGATCCTCCCCTGGATATCATACACTGGGGGTCTGTTTTTCCTCTACCTCCACTTGTTAGTTTTACATTCACTCTTCCCTCGCTGCTCTACACTCACAGTGAAACTAGGTCAGGAGGACTAAGACTTTCCTTGAGGCAGAAAGAAAGTAAACATCCTGTGTACCTCAGTCAGCAGGGGGCAGGGTGACGAAAGAGAAGACACATGAGGAAGTAGAAAAATGTTATGTTGGCGAGGGGAGCAGTCACTAACTTCAGACTGGAGGGGAAAGCAGCATCAGGATTTTCCATGCACAGAATTTGTTTGGCTGGTCCACCAAAATAGATTTGCTCCAACCCAAGAAGATTTTTTTCATATTTCTTTTATACACAATGCTTGCTGGTTTGATGACAGATGCTTATTACCCTGCAAAAGCAGCCGCTGACCCCCCATCTCTCATAAGAGGCAAAGTTACACTGTAACTTTTGTTTTCAGAAAAGATAACAAACCTAAATAGACCAGAACCAAAGGATTCCTCTGCTTTTGGAGGGGCAGTAAAGTTAAAGGATGTACTGTTGGTCACTGTTTAACCATAAGTGTAAAGAAATGTGTTTCCTGTTATTTGGTTTGTTTGTCCTCATGTTTTGGTGGAGCGACCCCCCCCCCCCCCCCCCCTTCAGTGTCAAACACCTGCAAATAAACTGTCAACCTGTGAGAAACACTGAGCACACAACCCAGTACAACAGTTGTCAAGAAATATGAACTTTGAGATGTTTTATCATTTCAAATTTTTTTGACACTGTGTTAAAGAGTTGGTGTTTCACTTTTATGGGAATTCTTGTTCTTGTTGAATCCTCTATTCATGTTTCTTGTGCACCCTGCACGCACCCTAAACTCAAGCCAAGTCTTCTAATATAACATAACTGACCTGTCTGAATCCCGGGTGTCCAGTTTTCAGTGGGACATCATTCTGACCATAGCTTAAGATGCTTCAAAGACTACACCGATTAAACACTGCACTCATTAGTCGGACTCAGGGTGAAAAGAATCAAAATCGATGCAGCAGAACCAGCAATATCATCTATTTTTATGTCGCACCCTTCTTCCTTTCCCAAATCTGGCACCTACATTGCCCAAAATGCATCTGAACTGGGAACAGTTCAGTTAGAGATTCGGTTGTATTATGCTACTAGCAGGTAATGTAGCCTTGAGCCTCTGGCTGAGGAAGAAAAGAGCAGGCCTCAGAAATCTGGTAACCTCACTTCTTTCTAACTTCACACGCCCAGATTTTTTATTTTTTTAAATCATTTTCCAACTTGTAGTGTTCAGCCTCGTTGATGATGACTCAAACACTTCAGGCAATTTATCAGATTTTGTGCAACTCCCTCTGGAGCCACAAAAAGCTTTATACAGCTTTTTTTCATGTATGCTGCAGTACTCACCAAGACATTTAAACAGACTTTGATGTGTTTGATCGGTGGAATTCCCTGTTCAGCTTGCAAAGCAGCAGGAAGCACGCTGCAGTGAGGCTGGACAAAATGCAAAATCCCTAAAATCTATATCAATATAAATCACTTTAATGGCATTAAATGTAGTTACAATTCTTTTTTCTTTATTTATCAGGTACTATGCGGTTGGCTGCTGGGCTAATTTAACTACTGCTTAGATGTCACTGGTTGTTCTAGCTACTGTAACTTTATAGACCAACTGAAAATTGCTACATGAGAAGATTTTAGTGGGTGGGGGATTCATTGTGTAAACTGAAATACATTTTATTGTCCAGCTCCATGCTGCAGCAACATCAGAATTATGTCCCTGGCTAATCCCTGCCTGTCAAACACACCACCTGTCTGGTCATGATAACTGTCCTTGGCAAAATAAATGGTAAAACTAATGACCCAGGTCTCTTTTCCAAATTAACTGGCACTTTGTGGAAGATGGTGACGCTGGATAAGAAGCCTGTAGTTAGGCTAACCGCTGTTCTGACACATTAAGAACAAGTGCTTCACTGCAGATAAGGAATGAAATGGGTTACACCCATTTCTGAAAACCACACTGCCACACTGAATTAAAATGATACAAAGTACAGCAGATGTAGTTTATGTATGCACTGCTTACCAAAAACAGAAATCTCGGACCAGCGTCATTACAGGATTAGATAAATAACACGTGAATACTCTGGACAATGAATCAGAGCTATAATTACAGTAAATGTGGAGGAGAGCACTTTGGGGAAGTACACGATGAAATTCAAAGTCATGATGTGAGCAGGTGGTGGGTACCTTTTCCGTAGGAGTATGTGAAATTCAGAGCTCCGCAAGCTGGTAATGGATACATAAGGCAGCTCAAACTCCTGCAGCTTCCGCACAACTGAGAGGGAGACACAGGAAGACACAGAGAGAGAGAGGGAGAGAGAGTTAGGCACAAGTGCAGCTAAAGTCCCAAGGACATTTGGATAATGATGCCAACAACAAACAATCAGGGATGGGAAGACTCCATCTGGACAGGTCCCAGAAGGGTAAAACTTTTTTTGTGTGTGTGCACGTGCCAGTATTCAAATGTGAAAACAGATAATGGCTGTATGTATGTGTGTGTGTGTGTGTGTGTGTGTGTGTGTGTGTGTGTGTGTGTGTGTGTGTGTGTGTGTGTGTGTTGGTTCATAGTCTGCAGCTGTTTCATTGCAGCCCATTCCCTAAGGAGAGTAAAGGAGATCTCAGGTGCTTGTTGCTGCTGCTGCTGCTGCTGGGTTTTCAGGCATCAATAAATGTGTAAAACACAACAAATCCAATGACTGAAGAGCGCTTTAGTTTGCCATTAGGTTTGTAAAAGTATGCTAATGTTGTCTTTATGGGCAGAGATGTTGTGTACAAGATGCAGAAACGCTGGTGGACATTTTGATGTTGCAAATCTCTGCAGGATTTAAAAAAAAAACAAAGCAAAAAAAAAAAACACACAAACCGAACGATCAAAATGTTTTGAAGCAATCCTCGGCACACTAAATCGTCAGCGGGGATCTGCACACAGAAAGAAGACGAGCACATACTGGGTGTTCCTGACATTCCTTTGCATATTTTACAGCATATATTGATTTACACTCAATACTTCTGGGAAACTTGCTGCCTGTCAGTAAGGAATTGACTTCTTCTAGCTACCCTTATGTCAATACTCCCACCACCAATTTTGTTTGATCCGCAGCCTGCTGTGCCGGATTTATTCTAGTATTCGAGTCATATTAACACACAGCCATTTTCCTTCATACCACTCAGATTTCCAGATTTAAACTGTACCAAGAATATACAACATGCCTGCAATATTGACAGATTTCTCCAAGTTCACCTGGCACCATTTTCAGCCTGGAATGGATTTAGCGTGAGGAGTGTGTGTGTGTGTGTGTGCGTGTGGGGGCGGGGGCGGGGGGGAGCATTTGGCAGGTGGAAGACGAGAGAAGAGCAGCGCCTTAGGGACGTAGGGGGGGATTTGACCCAACAGGGCTGTGATGAAATGGAAAAGTGAATTCGGAATACTTAAAACATCTTGATGTGGAAAGCTGTTGCCTGTTCTGTTGCCTGTGTCATTGTGGTTGTCCTTGTGACAGCATGCAGGTGCAAATATCCTACAATGATTTGCATTCACACAGTTACCTATGGAAAAACAAGCGAGTACAAAACAAAGATGCCTGCACCTTCTAAGTACTGAGGAGTTCTATTGTGTATACCCTGCACGACAGAGTGAGGAAAACTTTACATTTAAGTGACTTAATAACGAGTAGGAAAACATCCTACTAATAAAAGTCACGTTAGGTAGCATCCCAATTAGGTTAGCAGCACATGTCAACTGCCATATACTGTATGAACACTTGAGTTTCAAGTGTGTTTTAAAGCAGGATGAAACAACTAAGAGCTCAGAGGATAGCAGATCATCGGAGCACAGGGTGCTGGAGCACTGCTCAGAAAAACTGCAAAGCTTTTTTTGTGAGTGATATGCTAGCATCTGCTGTCATGGTTTATGTAATTTTACATTGTTGTATTGATATAGCGTTTACTATATTACTATTGTGATATAGTAAATTAAAAACAATAGAGAAACATTTTATGGGGATAAAATAACCAGCAAATTAAATACCTAACTTCATCATATTGTTTAAACAAATCATGCTAAAATCCATCACTGCCATAAAACACTCACTGATTTGTAGAAATGCCCACAATCTGATAATACACCATGAAATATTAAAGGTATAGCTGGCACAGTACAAGCAATTTGGCAACATCTGAGAGCAGACATGGTTACATCATGTTTATATGGCTATCTTGCCCCCTCAAACACAGATTAACTGCATTAAGACAAACAGTGATATGATTGGCATATACTGTACATATATTCACACAGTTACCAAATAATGCTAACCGACATACAAGATCGACCTCTGTGGCAACACTGGTGCGCCCCTGAGGTTATTTCAAAATGATTATTTTATGTTCTCCTCTGTATTTGGGGATTTGCCCCTTGAGACTTGCCATCTTAGTTTCGAGGGGGTCTTGCATGAAACAGTTAAAATCCCACCTGATGACAGTAACTGTTTGTGGTAGCACAGGGATGGGGTCTATAAAAAGCCTTGCCTATAAAGATGGGTTCTCAGAAGCTGCTTGAAAAACAGTCCAAAGATTCAGCAAATCTGATGGATTGGGGAAGATGATTCCAGAGGGTTGGAGCTAAAACAGTAAGGGGGGGGGGGTCACTTTTTGTTTTGCAGTTGGAGGGATGGATAAAAGGCAGAGATCTGAGGACTGGAGAGGTTGGAGAGGAATGAGGAGATCAGAAAAGTAACTGGGGGCAAGGTCATGCAGTGCCTTATATGTAATCAACAGGAACTTGTAGTTTACTCTAAACTTTACAGGAGGCCAATGGAGGGATGTAAGAACAGAGGTAATGTGAGACAGACGGCTCGTTGTAGTTAGAAGCCTGGCAGCTGCAATTTGAACCAAATGTAAATGCTTTGGAGCGGCTTGCTGAGGCTCATGTGGAGGAAAGTACACCAATCTAGACGCGAGGAAATGAAAGTGTGAATTAAGTTGCCCGTTTTCCAGATATAAAATGTATACAGGCAACAAATACATTCACCCCATCCAAAATGATATGTTTTCATTTATGTATTTACAGTATGTCATCCTTCAGCATGGATTTGCAGTTTAAAGTGCAGATTAATTTCTGAAGTCTCTTCTTCACAAAAGAAACATTACTCCACTAACCAGAATATGATGCCATTTTGAAGCCGACGAGTGTCAGATATCAGGGCTTAGACACAGTACATTCTATATCATACAAGTACATTCTCAACTTGAAAGCACTGCACACGGCCGGGTGCGTAAGCTCAAGATCACTCTGAGCACTGCACAACTGTTTTGCATGAGCCAGCCATCAAACACACAAAGCCTGGCTCTCACTTAGCTTCAGCAGATGAATCATGCATTCCAGCCAGAGATACAGTCAGAACTGCATCATGTCTCATGTGCGTACCTGCCAGCACTCTGGTTTTTACCGGAAGTTTTCCAGTATTTTCAAGATAATCACCCAGCTGCCTCAACCTTCGTCAAAAATCATCGTCATATATGGATCCATGCGTTTTGTATGTTTGTCTGATGTAATCCTAGTTGCCAGATTGTGTATGAAGCACAAGCTAGACACAAAATCCACAAACATACATACAATTTCAACCCATCTGTTACCACAACCCGCTTCGAGTGGTGTGCGCAGCTGCTCTCTGCGCAGGCAGGCAGGACATTTGACTGCGGAATTAATTCATTTTTGGTAAATGAACAAGTTTAACAAGACTTGTCAATTTTCTTCAAATTTAGACATTTAAACAAATCTTATGTGTTTACTACCATATGTGTAATATGTATGTAAATTGATGTACTCCCCCATTTCCCTCTCCCCCCCAAAAAAATTGGCGATGCAGTCGTGTTTTAATTAGACTAGAGAATTTTGCCAAACAAAGAGACAGATAAACTGAGCTGTTGGACCGCTGCCAGAGCAGTTCTTTACACCTCATTGTGGGGGATTCAGAGTCAAAGAAAACTAAAATCAAGAGCATGACATTACAGAACATAATACCCTTTGCTTTAGCAGAAAGTTATTCTACAGTGAAGCTTTACAAAAGTTTTAGTTTTTAATCCCAAATCCTATTTTCTTCTGTTTGTGTTTGTAAGAATAATTTGTCCTCTTGGTTCTGCGTGATGTGTGTCTTCTGAGAACAGTCCTTGGCTGACCTGATAAAGTAGTTTATATTTACATTATTTTATCAAAGAGCGAAGTGTTCTGCACATTTCGTCTGCTTTAATAAACATCAGTTATCTGATGATTTCCAGCTTTAGCATTTTAAAAAGCTGAAGCTCTTAAATGGATTAAGGGTGGATCTAAATTATCAGCAGATCTACTTTAAGGATCTTTCTAATGGACAAAACTATCCTTCAAATATTTGCTACGAACTAATTCAAACTTTCAGCTACAAATAATCTCTGTCTGTTTACTTTGCTTTCTCGCTGCCATATTCATTGACCAACAATTAAGCACTTTAGTGCATTATATGTAGAATTCTCTCTACTAATAACAGAGAAAAGGAAATGTAACATGAGGTCAAGTTGCTTTTAAGGCGTGGATGTTGAAACTCACATGTTAAACCTCCGTCCACACCCTCACGAACGAGGAAGAGACTGAAATAACCAACAAGGTCATCAGGAAGGTCAAGCTTTGTTGCAACAGCCTGCAAAGAAATGAGAAAGAGAGAAAGAAAGAAAGAGAGAGAGAGAGAGAAAGAGAGAATTATTTTTTTCATTTTCACAATCAGATTCAATTATGTCAGTCCTTCATCTGTTTTTCTTTCGTGAAGATATGAGAAATGAAGATAAACATGATTGAAAACAGGAGAAAAAACAGCTCAGTACGAAGTGAAAAAAATTTTGACTGAAGATTGGAATGTGCAGTACATCAAGAAAAGGCATATAACCACAATCAAACGTTACTATCTCTACAGTACAAACACCTCTAAAGTGACAGATTTGAAATGGAGGAGGATTTAGCAAATAAAGTGCTGTAGTGTTACACAGGATTTATACTGGCTCCTTTAGCTTTGAGAAGATTTATGTGCTTTGTTTTGTAATAATAACTTGCATTATTATGACTCAATTTATCAAGTATTAAACACAAACCCAGGCGTATACTGCCACTGCAGAAGAAATCACAACATTTTAGAATCATGAAAAATAAAATGACTGACTGTCTTTGGCTTTTCATCACTGTTACATTCTTACACAGAAAGATTGTTTTCTGATTCTCCATGACAACTCTGATATAAAGAATCTATTTTTGCTGCTTTAATAGTACCATTTCTTCTGTGAGCTGGTTTTTAACTCCTGTGACACAACTGCTACAAATGTGATTGCAGTTGTTGAATTTTTGAGACAAAACACAGCAATTATAGTAAAAAAAAAACACACACACATACTGCATGAAATTCTGTTGTGGCTGAAATATATTCTACTGTGGTGAACAGAGGTTATCTGTGTGGTGAAACTTTCATGAGAGCACTTAAAGACAGCTCTAACAATCGAGATTTATAGTCAAGGACATTATGAAGACACATCAGCATGTTTACTGTGATGAGTTATTTTAGAGTGCGTGTGGTTGCGGGTTGTGTGTTTTTATGGTCAATGCAGGGCAGAGATCAAGTGCACGTGCAAAAAAGGCCTGACCTACATGAACACCACATATTAAATATCACCAATGTTACTGACTGTTTTGTACATTTGCTGTTATCTCATTTTAATCACAAAGTTTGTCCATGGTGCTTTAACGTGCCTTGTCCAAGATTTATTCCATTTTTATGTTACCTATGCCCATCAGGCTTTTCATCATATTAAGTGTCTTGTTTTGTTTGGTTCCTTCCATCTTACTTTGTTTTGTTTGAACATTGTCATTCTGTTGTGATTTTTTTATTAGATAGATCGAAGTAGCCCTGACTACATAAAGACCTTAAGCGTTGCCTTGGTGAAGACAGTCTACATAAATGAATGCGTCTTCATTTGATTTACGATATGTACCGTCTATTGAGTTTACAGAATGGTCTACAGCAATATTGCCTGCCTGAAGGAAATCCCGTGTGTCTGTCAGCACTGTTATGAACTGCCCAGATCAAATGCCTCCAGTTAAACATACTCCAACACTGCAAAGGTTGATAACACACAGCAAAAACCTTTTAAGACCTCAGATGATGTTAACCTTATCCAGACTTCTTGCAGAATCAATTAGCACTACATCATACAATTTCCATCTGTAAACATTATAACATATAGACACTGAAGTGGATTGTTTACTATATAAACTCAATATTCTTCAAATTAAGTTGGGCATCCACTTCTACAGACAGCATATTTAGCAACAGTTATTAATGATGCTTTTTTTGTTTTGTTTTTCTAAGTTAAATTACAACTATTTACAAAGTGTAGAGTTGGAAAAAAAAATGTTGAAACCGGTGTGTTGATGTTCTCTTTAACAGAGCACACTTCGACACTTACATCAAGGACATCCTCCGTCTGATCTGAGGTCAGAATGTTGACTGTAACCTTCTGACCGTTGGAGAGGCAGATGTCTAGAGCAACATCTTCTGTGGGAATCTGCTGCGTCTCCTGTGGGAAAGACACAAAACATAACAGGCTTTCCTTTAGCTTCAAGGGTAAGCTATGTGTTTTCATTCCTATTAGTTGACAACAAAATCCCACCAGGTCACATGGGCGGAAAAATATGGGTTTATCAAAGCGAAGTTGAATTTCAAGTGGAGACAAAAACAAAACATACAAGATGCACATTTCATAAGTTACACTTTTCTTTTAGTGTTTTTAATCCCACTATACACTGGCAAATAAAATCAAATATGATTACTCTGCCACTTTAATCCTTTGACTTTAATGATCAACTTTTGACACAAAAAAAAATATGAACACAGCTGCATCGATTCTAGGGTCAAGATTGGAATCTGTGGTACCAAGTTCATTCACCAAGTGTAAAACCAACTGCAATTTTTTCCAACTTCCCTGTTAACTTTTCTAGTCCCTGGTTAATCCTCTATATGGTGTCAAAAAGGTGATATTCCAGTTTCCCAGAACCCAGGGTGATGTCTGGTTTTGTCCAAAACCCAAAGAGATTCATATTACTATCATATAAGAATAAGGAGACCAGCAAATATTCACATTCGAGAAGCTGGGACCAGAGAATGTCGGCATCAATTATCAGAACTGTTGCATTAATTTTCTGGCAATATACTAGTTGTTGCAGCTTTAATAGTGCCATCCATTTATTTTAGTGCTGTGAGCTCACACAGAAATTAAGGGAGTTTTAATCATTATTAGTGCTGTGTTTGTGCTTCTGTTCATGTCTTAACTGAAAAAAGCAGATGATGGAACAAAAACCCACAAAAATCAATGAATAACAAGTAAGGAAAATAAACTGAACTGAAAAAACCTATGAATATTTCAAAACTCTAAATAGTAGCCTCTGAACTGAAGATACCAAATATGAAATCTTAAACTGGATAACCCCAGTCTCTCCTGTCCTGAGGCAGTCTCTCACCACCACTGCTAAATCATCTCTTATCTTCGTTGTTTCCTCTGCAGGGAGTCTCCAAGTACATCCCTGCCACTAAAGGTGCAGATGAAATGACAACAGCGGGTGGTAACTCATCTCCTATTCTGCACCTGCTGTCCTCGCAGTGCGCACTGTAAGGCGCTGGAGGGGGGGGGGGGGGACAAATACACAGTCTAATGAGAGAGGAAGACAGAGAAGGAGAAGCAGAATGGGTGTGATGTGGCTGCAGACGGATGAATCTGTCCATGAAGGTTATTGGATTTACAGCCCTCCTGGGGATACAGGTCACAGCTTGAATGATGACGAATCAACACTGCTACCTGGTCTGAATGAGTCAATGATGCAAAATTTTTTTTTTCTTTCTATCAGGCAGCAACGAACATACCATGAGTTTGTGTTTTTACAGAATCACCCACTACAGTTAAGAATTTTCTTGCATTTTTAGTGCTGCAGAATGACCTTTTGGCTAATCACACAGAGATGAATCATTTGGTGGCTCAAGTTTCCTTTTTTTTTTTTTTAATGATATAATAGTTCAAAAGGACCCACACCCACATAAGATGCAACTATATTGCTATATCCGTCTGGCAAAGGGTTGCTTTCCCTTCAGCTTTATGTCTGATGTAATTATTTCACAGACATCTGAACGCTAACAAAAACCTAATCCGACAGGACAAGTAATTCAAAAGTAGAGATGACACAATCCAAGATTAGAGTACGTGCTGCCACGAACTGCGACACACAGTAAGAATACAGCCACCTCACTTACCTCACTCCACCACAATGCCAGAAGTAATTACTAGCCAGGCAGAAATGACTGAATCAGCCTTTTGGTTCAAGGAGCACGCCCTGCCTCCTCACAGGCATGTTGACCAACAGAAAACAGCCTAACGCAGGTAGGAGGAAAAACAACAACTACCAACCTGCTGTGCTTTCCTTAAGAAGCTGTTGAACATCTCACTGGCTCCGAGCAAGGGATCCTGACGTACTGTAAAATAAAATACAAAAATAAAAAAACTAGAGAAACCAAAAGAGCAACAGAATTACAAAATTTGTATATTGTTGGAGCAGCGGAAGTCGAAAAGAGTTATTTGCCTTTGAATTGTTACCTCGAGCAATTAGCTATGGCTCTTTCGGTGGATGTTGTGTAAACATAAACCTCCTTAGGCAGAGCCATTTCCTAATTCTTCCTAATTGTCCTCTTATCGCACAATTTGATTTTCTTTCCTGTGAAATGGGTTTGACCTTTAAAGACATTTGTTGAGGCAATTTGGTTTAACATGGCAAAAAAAAAAAAGCACTTTATGATGGGAGGTCAGTAAAAAATTAATTAACTTCTTATCTGGCATCGGTTCAATTAACTGTAAATTATTACAAACCAGTTTTAACATCATGCAGTCCACAGATTTGGTAAATAAAGGACAAGATGAACACTTCTTTTCTGCTCACATCTCTTGCTTTCTGTTGATGCAGTTTTCAGTTGCAGGGCAGTTTATTGTTTATGTATGTAGCCTGTATGACTACAATTTGAGTAATTGTGTTTGTGTCACAGTGTACACTATTGTCCTTTTACAAATTAGTCTAACCTTTTGACAAAATGTGAAAATTCTGTGAGCAAACTGCGTCAGAGCAGATTGTGTTTGTGGCAGTTCATTTTCCATAACTATGTAAAAAGCTATGATGTAACCAACTGAACTTGTAGCCAAGAACACCCTGTGTGCGTATGCTCCCAGACTATGAGCAAATACACACTCGAACAACGCTTCCTTGTTCTGCTGTAACTGCCAGTGCTTGAGAGGATTAAAACAAACCCTCCGCATTGCTGCCAGTTCCACGTACTCATGTGTGTATGCAGAAAGCTCACCCTCGACCTGTTTACAAAATTTCGGCAATGTGTTGAAAACCTCCCCAACTTGGATATGAAACTCCAGTTTGGCTTCTTGAACATGATATGAGACTTGCAAAAGAAGGCCTTCTTTATGACATTCAGTTTTTTTATTCAGATAAAAGTTGAGCGGCCCTAGGGGAAGCAGATCATTACTAGAGGATCCAAACCTATAAAACTTTTAAAAACCCTACCAGGTCTGAAAACCTGAGTAGGGATTTTTTTTTTTTCAGGTGTGTCAGCATAACTCTGTCTAGCGAGGCTTTGGCTCAGTGTCCCAGCTGACTGTGCTCAGATCATCAGTTCTTCAGTTTTTGTTTTTTTTTTGCTTTTCTATGGCATGAAAAGACCAGTGTATGGCTGGACTCCCCGCAGACACACAGCCAAGTCATTCTCGTGATTGTTGTGGAGAGGCAAATATTTCAAGGAAATAGTGTTTGTGCACCAAAGTAAAACAAAGTCTGTGAGACACAACCCACTCCCACCCCTACCCCCCCCCCCCCCCCTACGGAAAAGAGGAAATACATTAGCAGGGACATGTGAATAGCAATTCACAGAGGAGTACTATGTAATTTAAACACTGACAGAAACAAGCTCATTGTAGCTGCAATTAAAATTCAGCCAGAAATGAATTAAAATGCAATACAACCCACGAGTAAAAAGTCCGTTCAGTGTGAGTAACTTACCAGCCTGCATGTATTTCTCCAGCTGTTCCCGTCTCTGTTCGACCTCAGCAGGAGTCAGTGTGAAGATCTTCTTTGGAGGGAAGGCAGGCACCACATTGCTGCCATATTCTTTCTTTATCTGTTGGTGCGAAACACAAGTTGTGAACCTAAACAAAGAGGTTGCTGTATTGAAGGGCTATGAAAACCTGTAGTTCTCTGCTTCTGACAGTGAATATTTGAGCAGAGTCAGAAAGCTCAATTCATTTTTATTTAAATATAAAATTTAGAACATCTGTGAAAGCAGATATGTGGGTTTATATGATTAAACTTATTAACTTCAGCACAGAGTGGCAGTACCCTGAATTAAAGAGTTGTGGATTCATTTTTCTAAGAGGTATGTTCATGCTGCTTGAGATGAATCACAGGTTTATTTTAAGCCCCGTTTCAACGACTAGCTGGTGGAGTTTCCGTGCATAACACACACACTCACACACAGGCACATCTGGCACCCTGAATGTCTAGTCATTCCAAGTTTACTTTGTCTTCCAGCTTTTTGACTCATTTCTTCCCATTTTGTGTCATCTAAAGCTGGTAGCTTTGAACTGTGGAGGTCTTAAACTAAGACCTCACGAATCTAGACTCACACATCAAATGTGGTTTAATTTTAACCTGTATCTCGCTGCGGGCAAAAGCTGTGCATCACACTCATCATTAGGAATTCATGAACACATTTTTTTCTCGTTATAAAGTCCTCAGGTCCTGCACATATGGAATGATGAAAGCAGACCACAGTAGGCACCAGAGGAAGAGAGGTGATTTTCACCTCAACATACTGCCCTTTGGTATTTTCAGTACGCCAGAGGCAGCACTGGTTACACATACAAATCAGCTCAGGAGGCAGACACTGAGCACAGGTTACAGATTCATCAGAGTCCCCTAAATCTGAAATGAAACTCAGCTTGTTACGAGTCTTTACAGAAGAGAAAACAAGAGCCGCAATTAACATTCAAATTTTCTCAGCAATAAATGAGCGAGAGTGTGAGTGCCGCAATCACCAGAATGTTTTGGGGTCACACGTACGCCACAGAAAGCCCTTTGGGGTTGATGCTTAAAGATTCGAGTGTGTCTTTCCCACACCCTGTTGCCAGGCAACGGCAACTGTCAGACTGGTTAATACAGACTTGGGGAAGAACATACCAAAGTTTGGCCCTTGCTTGCTTATTAATGTATGAAACATGAAGCTGGGCATTTCTTTAACACTTTTGTGTTATCTAATAGCACAGGAAGTCAACCAGACATGCAACAACTAAATCCATCTTTTGCAAACAACGCATGTACCTCTTCAGCATAAGCCACTTTCAGGACTATATTTATTTTCAACCACTGCACTGCAAAAACAAAAGTACGCACTGAATACACCAATTGCCTAATAACATAGCTCTAACAAACAAACAAATAGCTGTGGCTCTGTTTAAAGTTTCACTAAGGCAGAAACCAAAAAAATGCTTGAGACCAGGCAACTCTACTCTTTCCAACAACATTGCTTTTTCAGATTAAGTTCCTTTTCCCAGCAGGTGAAGTGAAAGAAAGGCCAAGAACATTCCTTCCATGTCACCCACCCCCTCCATCCTCCTCCACAATGCTGCCCATTTACATGCAATAGTCTGAACTCTGGGTGGGACAACAGCACGAGACTTCAAGCCATCACACTCCTGATCGAAAGTGACGGGACGCTGGCGTATCGACCGTATGACACAAAGACGAGTAAAAGGTCACGCTGGGTGGATGTGGTGGCATTTTAACAGCGTTCAGTGGGCTACGCATGCAGAACCAGTCAATTCTGGTCTAAGCACACTGACAGCCATGGGTATATTATGATGGCTTAAGCCTTACCTGTTCATGGAGGCCAAGAAGTTGACTGTAGCGTACCCGACAGTGCAGGACACCATTGACATGGATGTTGTATGCCTGTGGGAAAGAGTGGGGACAAATGTGAGGAGAAAGACTGTGTAAAAGTCTGACATATTACAGAGAAACTGAACTTCAAATGCTTGTAGTCATCCATCTCAAAACAAACTTGTAGGTTGATTCACAGGACATGAAAATGTCAAAATAAAAGAATCAAACATAGACAGAAAGATGCTCAAAGTGCATAGGGATGAGTATTAAACAACAATATGCTTTCTTCAACTGTAAAAAATAAATATATATAAAATCCATCAGTCCAAAGTTGATGTTAATTTCTTCAAATGCATTTCCCAAGTTGCCATTTCATAAATGCAGTACAGAGGTAAAACAACAACAGGTGAAAGACAGAAAAGCAACAGTAATTCAGCTCTCATAACTCTCAACTTATTTCAACTTATCTCACTACCGAGTGTCTCCTCGCTCTTTGTTTTCATTAGGAAGACCAAACTAATGAAGTGTGAATGTGGATTCAATCAAACCCTGCTGACTTCCACACAGGAAAACAGAACCTGCTGCATATTTTCCAATCAAAACAGCCGCCACTTGCATTATGCTGAAAGCTAACAAATAAAGAAAGAAAAAAAAAAAATCACAGGCAGAATCTTTAATTCTCTCTCTGAAACAACCCCTTGTTTGTTTTGACAGGAGCTATCATTGGATACTCCTCCAAAAAACCACCACTTGGAATCAGCAATCTGCTTGCAGTCATAATTTTCACATCAGATGCTCCATTAAGTGCTGGGAATGACACTAAACCACATGAATAACAAAGTGAAGGGGGGAAAAAAACTTTTAAGTTTACCCAAACACAGGCTCCCTCACAAAACAGCACCCTTGAACTCTAAAAGAATACAGTGTTTTTCACAAGGTACCACAAGTCTATTTAACTACCAGTCAAACCTGCCGCTCTAAATAATAAAACTGTCCTCATTTTCTTTTAAAGACAATAGCTGAAAAATATGACAAACAAACTTTTCCTGCATAGAATCTACTGATGATGACTCACTGTCAAAAGCTGCTAAAGGTTTGGCTAATGTTGTGATAAAAACAATAAGCGGCTGCTATCTTTTCCTAAAAAAAAAAAAAAAAAAAAAATTAATTATACAACAGGAGACCAATTACTTTTCGTTACTCTTGCTTGTCAAAAGTAACTAAAATTGAAGAAACGTAACTCATGATTATGACTGGGCTATTTTGTTATTGATAATATTTCCTTCATTTGTTAAGAAAATTTCAGGTTCCAAAAGACTGTGTACAGCTCTGGCCAGGGATGAGAGGAAGTGCGCTCTGTATGCTTGTTGAGGAGATTTCCTATTTGGGTGTGAAAGCACAAACTGTTGGTGCTTTAATGTCCTTCCCCTTCTGTCTCAATGAATATTTATAGTCAACATGGTGGGTCATCTGTCAAACAAAAGGGGTTTTGAAGACTCCTGACCATTCTGTTGCATGCAGTTGCACATGCCATCACTGGCCTACAGTACCAATCAATAGGAAAACAGGGAATGCACAAATTAAAACTTCAGGAGGGAAAGAGGAAGGCTAAAATAATTTTTTGGAGGAAAGCCAGGGAATGGACTGAAAAATGCACATGTAGGCAGTATCCAGGCAGGAAGGAAGAATGAGTATGCAGAATGTCTTAGCTCTGTTTGATAACACAAAAAAAATTACCCTAATTTATTGTGAATTGGAAGCAGTTCAACTCAGGGATAGTTCAACAGGATGCATGACTTTGAATATAACCACAATGATCTATTGCTCTAACTCCAAACCAAAAATCTATTAAATTCTGTACATTTTGATTCAATTGGATCTTCATCAGGTCAAAAACATTTAAAAATGTTGTCCAAATGTTTGTTGAAACATTTAAATGTTTCTGACCTGATGAAGATCCATCTGGAATCTAAATGTCATATAAATGTTTTTGTCATAAAGAAGACCTAACTGGGATCAAAATGTTGCCTTTATATTTTTCATCTGACAAAGATTCGACGGTGATCGAAAAGTTGTGGTTTGGAGTCAGTGTGCAGGCTGTGCTTTTTTCATCACTGCATTTCCAACAGCCCTGCACCAACCTTCTTTTCACATAATATGACGCATGGGTGGGTTGAAATCAGTTTCGGTCCTAAAATGAGTGCCTATTTGAACACATTTTAAAAATCATGTGTGTCTCTTCACTTATACATCTATACAGCTTGCAAAACCATAAAGAGAAACAGATGAACTTGTTCATATCAAAGTCCTCACCTGGTTCTTTCCCAAAGTAAATGAGTCACTATTACTTAGAGTAGCACCAAAGTCTATCTCTCTTTTAAACACCCACAAACGCATACTGTAAATACCCAGTGAACCACAAAGAAGTTACAGAAAGTCTACGAGATAACAGGAAGCATGAGCACTCAAAAATAAAGATTTGTCTGTGTTAGCACGGGAATAGCTCCATATTTAAAAAAAACTGCTGCCCTTGTTATTCTAAAAAGCCCTATGCAAACTCGGCAGATTCTGTTGCCTACTGGTTCCAAGGTACACAACACATCTCTCAGCATTATAATCAAGCAAAGTCCCTTCCTGTAGGCTGGTTACAGGAAGGTCACAATGACAGTCATAGGACTGCCAGCTGAGAGGTGAAAAGCCGCAGCTTTAAAGCTCCCACTGCAGTACAGTAATAAAAATGCACTCAGCCAGGTAGAAAGGAGCCAGATATGGCACCTGAAATGCTCAGTTTAGAAACATACTGACTTCCGGTAGAAAGAGTAGGTGTTTGCAGAACAATGTTGAGGGACAATAACTGATAATACACTAAATTCCTCCACATAAAATACTATGTCCACCACTTCTCCAGGGGAAGTATCTGCGTTTTAAAGACAAAGCTAATTTTGAACATGTTTGTACAGCAGTAATTGCGAACACACAAATATTAAAAAGCTTATGCCAAGTTTTTTTTTTTTCCTCTTTGGAGCACATGGAGTTGAGATGCAAAAAGAGCATACAAAAGTTATGTGACATTGAGAACAGCCAGTGTGGTATCACATGGAAATCAGATGTTGCAGATGTTATTTCAAAGCATCTGGCAAATATGAGTGTAGAGGCATTCTTCTGTAAAGCATCTGATACAAAAACTTTTAAACAAAAACAATAACCTAATATCCTACGTCTGTTTGTTGTTTTAGTGCTAGTTCATATCATATTCATAAGGGACAAGAAATAAACTTGAATCCAGTCGTTCCCTAGCAACATAATGACTTTTATTCATGGGTAGATCTTGTTTATAGTTATGTTAAAAGACATGCATTCACACCAGAGCTGTTGTCCAAATGTTTTCTAAATCATCAAGGGAAAATTATGTTGAGTTGACAGTAATTGTTTGGAACAATACTGCCTCTGCCACACATTAGCAGAATGTATCCTGACTGTGTCTGTGACTGACTGGCGTCCATGGTTCATGAGGAAAACCTTGAAATGGTTTATGTCTGTGATGCTTCACTCTGGCTGTCCTTGACCAACCACCATGAATTATATCCTCTCAACACTGTCTGCCAATGTGTCAAGGCAACACAAGTCGTAGCACCATTCAAACACAACTGCAATTCAAAGTGTATTAGATAGCGTATAAAACAGCATTTAAAAGACAATGGGAAGCACAATAGAGTGAAAGAAAACAAACAGACAGGCTACAGGAGCCAACTATCCAGCAATGTTGGCTGTAGTTTTCCTCTGAATAACAACGAGTATTGCCATCATGATGAAGGCAAAACTGAAATGCTGACTCAAATCTGTAAAACAAAAGGGACTCTGTCGTGCGCAAGGTGAGACATCAGAGACTTTGCCACACTCAAGTTTCTTCTGATGTCAGTAAATGACATGTCAGTTTGTGCCAACTTCAGACATATCTGAGCAGTGCAACATTTTGTGGTCACAGTACCACAACTACCATGTAAGACAAAGTTCAATGTCAAAAAAAAAAAGTAAAATCATGGTGAAGGGCGGGGATTTATTTCTTGTTGATGCTTTCAGTTGCATCACAGAATTATATAGTCTCTTGCTTGTCAGAATACACCAGCAGACACTGGAGGTCAACACTTTTACTTAACTTGCTCACGTTTTAATTTTCCAAATCAAGTTTACTCACTTATCTAGACTGTAATGCAATGAAACACATGAATTGGATACGTGACACAAATGAGCACTTTGTGGTCTAACAGAGGGTACAGCTGATTTATTTATTGCATTAGGCAGTTGTTGTCTTGTGCTGACAAATCACTGCTCATGTCATCAGATCATTTATAACAGTAAACACAAAAACTCATGCTGCATTGACATTAGCCCGACCTGTGGCCAGCTGAAACCAGCGTTTAACACAGGCTAAGTGAAAGCGGGTAAAACAAAAACACAAATTATCATGCTCACCACATAGTTTGATCCATTTTCTCCCGAACGAACCTCCGTTTCGGGGATGGAAAAATGCATTTTAACACGAAACACAGTCTGCCGCTGCCAGACGACAAGTCCTTTAACGCCACCACCACAGCCTACGATGGAGAAAAAGACACCACAGTTTCCCCACAAAGTCCACTGCAGTGACTGTCGGCGGTGACTACAGAGGAGGAGGAGGCTCTCACACGGTTCATCCACTGGTTTGTAAGTCCGGGGAAAGCGGTGCCAGGCTGGAGCAGACTGCCGACGAGTTTATTATCTGGACAACAACTCATGTACCAGCTAGCATCCACATAAAACTTCTCCCACGTCAGTGTTAAACTTTTCTCACTGCCGTCCCCGCAGCAGCCATGTTGCAAGTGTTAAGTAATTACACCTTCAGTGTTGGCGTTGAAATATCTTTTTCCACGCACTTTTAAGTAATTCGTGATAACTTAAAACCACTCACTGCAAGAATTCACAGGTAAATCAGTTCATTAGCGTAACCGGATGAAGTTTCAGGATCAAAGGTGCAGTTGGTTCCTGCAAAGCCCACACCGTCGCAGAGCCGTTGGTAAACCTTTCGAAATATGAGAGGGGACAGTTGCACTTGTTGTGGTTTTTGCTTGTTTTTTCCTATCTCCTACATTTGCTGAAGAAAAGTGTGCTCGGCGAAGGAGTATATACATGGATAAAATGTGACAGAAATCGCAGAAAACGTAGATGTACCATTAGCGTCAAGCCATTCTGTGTTATGTGTATCTAGTGGCCCATCAAGAGGCATTGCAACAATCCTTCGGGGCCAAACCATTTCATCTTCGGTCGGGGATGTCCCAGTCATTACGGGTGAAAGAAAATAAGAGAACAGTGACATTATTTCTGTCACTTGTATTACACTATAGATAAAAAAGAGTTAAGTAATTTTAGTAATATGCCACAAACATGACTTCTCATGTATTTTGAATACTATAAAAATCTTCTAAATCGAGGTCCCCACTTTATTTGGTGCAACCCAAAGTGACAGTGAAAGCGCAGTCAAAATTCATTAGTCAGAAAAATGCGTCTAGTTTTCGTCAAAAAATTCAGAAATCAAATTAAATAGAACTGTTGATGTTACAGCCGTGGTATTTATTTCACTTAATAATTTTGAATGAGGAAAAAAAAAGTCAGAATACTTTTACATAATGAAATTTGACCTATTTGCATTACAACATTGAATTTAAACAAAAGGTGTTTTTTTTAGATTTAGAATGAAGTATTTCCACATTTTATCAAATTTTATGCACAAATAAACAACAATGATGCTTGCTTTATGTGTTCACTCCTTACTCAATTATTCTATGCACGATGGACAGATAATATTACATTAAATCTTCCCAAATTTGTTGTATGCGTAATTGCAGCGCAAAATTAAATTAGACTTCTGGATGAAGTGTTGGACCAGCTTCCTGTCACATGTCCACTACAGTACGATCATATGACTTCAGTCGATGAAAATGAAAGCTGGACACAGCCAGCTGGAACCTGTGGTTCTTATTTTGATCTTTAATTTATGTTTTAACACGAGTTATCTGCTGACTGAGCTGCAGGTAAGACTGGGATTTGTCAGTGTAACAGCTGTAGTCTTAACGAGCATAAATAAATGACGCAGTATACGGACATATTGCTAATAAACACAATGTTTTGGTGAATGTAGAGTAGCCGTAGGTGTCATATAAACGCTAGATGACTGGAAATGTTGTTGTTTACAACCTTATTTATCTTCGTAATTATTCGTAATCACAGGTATGTAAGCTCTGCAGCGGGGCTGTTATAAATGGCACCACTGTGGGCGAATTCTGCTCCGCATCCGCTGGACGGATAGACGGGCGCTGCTGCTTCAGAAATGACAACACAACTGACCCTGAACACATCATCGGGTAGGACTTCAATGTTGCCTTCAGGGTGTATATCGGAAACACAAGTTATAAGTTATGAGCTATAAGTGTCCCGCGGATAACGAGATGTAGTAAGGTTAACGAACACTGTACAGAGCAATAATAAATACATATATAAATGAATAAATAAGTTACAGAAAGGTAAATAATCATATGAAGTTTAAAAACGACGAAAATACAAGTAATTAGGAAATACATTTTTTTTGTATTTTTTCTTGATTTTAAGTGGTTATTTTATTTAATTTTTTTTTGTATTCATATCCTTATCTATTTCTTGGTGTCCGTGCTTGTATTTGTTTGTCTTTGTCACAAAACATAAAAGAGTAATGCAAAAGTGCAACCTTATTTGGCAACTTTTTGCAATCCATTTTATTTTGCTATACCACCATTACATTGTTATTACCATTGGAGAGTATGCATGTGGTTTGGTCGGTCCTCATTAGAACCTCATTTCTTTTATAAGAGGATTTGTAGGGTCCGGGTCAATGAAAGTAAGACATAGTGTTTTTGGGTTGAGAAAAACGTTTTTCTGATTTGTAATCAATTTGTGTATTAACAGACTTCTATGTTGTGTATTCTATGTTGCCAGTGCAACTTCGTAGTCATTGTCCCTGTCTGACACCAATTACAACACAGGCTTTTGCAACTTCAGTAAGATTTTCACAATGTTTTTTTTTTATTTGTTTGTATTAGGTTGGATCTATCCAACTGTTCACTAACTCACCTTGAGGATCTTCATGAGGCATCAACAGCGTTAATGATGTATGTACAGTTAATAAAATTTCATACCAATTTAAACATCATAAAGCATAGTGGGCACACAAAATAATGATCACCCAGCCTGGATTCTTCTTCAGTGACTGAGGGTATTTTTAAGGCAAAAAAGCAGCAGAACTGTGCTCATCACTACTGTGCATGTTGATTCTGCATGATCAAATGGGCGTGTACCACATGATAAAACTGTTGTAGACCTCTGCACTTCTGCACCAGGAATAGGTACAGTCCGTCCCACATGTTGGTGATTCCTCAGAATGATCTTAGTGTTGTTAAGAACATTCTTAGGCAGCGGCAGTTTGGGAAAGTTTCAATTTCTGCAGCAAATAAAAACTTTCATCTTTTCTATTGGCAAAGACTAAGACTCTTCACTTTGAAGAGAATGATATCATTAGCGCTAAGAAAAATTTGTCCCCCACAAAGTCTTATTGATTTTTTAATTTGTCCATATGGAACCATTTGTATTTGCCTTCAAAAGTATTTTACTTTATCTTTTTTTTTTTCAGAGACCTCTCGCATAATCCCTTTGTCAACATCAATGACACAGCATTTCAAGGATTTGTTGAGTTAAATTACATGTAAGTATATAGTTGCAAAAAGTGAAGTACGACAGCTGCTCATGAGAATAAAGTTAGTATAAAGTGCTGATGAGTATAAAGTTAGTTCTATTCCTTTATAACTCAAATTGCGTGTCTCTTTAGGATTTTGCCAGAAGACGTAGTTTGTCCAGGAGGCAACACGTCTTGGTCAAAGGTGGAGGTCAAAGATGGAAATCGTATTTGTGAAGGACAGAAAAACGTGTGCAACCAGACCGGACAGCCGTGTAAGTTCCCATCTGATAATCTTCCATTGTGACGAGACAAAAAAAAAAAAAAAAAAAAAAAAAAATCTCACACTGCAGTAGCGTTCTTGTAATACGGGACATCTGTTCATCTCATAACTGACAATCCTCAGCCATGAACTGCCCGGAGAACTCCCTCTGCGCCCCCTATGGTCCCGGCAGCTTTGAGTGCAGCTGTGCTGACAACTACCATGGATACAAGTGTCTTCGGGAGGTCAGTTCTGCAAGCAGCTTTATCTGAATCATTCATGTTATTATCCATCTTATATCCAAGTTGAACACTGGTGCACTTGAATCTCTTGATTATCTTAAGTTATGCGTTTGGTAACATTGTCAATAGGGGAAGTTCCCAGCTCTTCAGGTGTTTGGGCCTCTCGGAGCATCTACAGTCGTGATCTCCCTCCTACTGTGGGTCACCCAGAGACGTAAGGCCAAATCCCTCTGAGGCTGAACTGCATTGGTCTGGTTTTTATCTTTACCTGCAATGATCTACTGAGCTGAAACTGACAATTCATAAAGGGAAATATGCTGACACAAAGTCTGAGGCGACCCCAGGCTGCTTTTAGACTAAAATTTATTTAATTTTACACCTTTCTGGGGCAGCTGTTTTACTTAAGGGAATTTCTAAGTCTGACATTTGACTGTTTTATTACTGAATCATTTGTGCAATTTTTGAGAAAGGATTTTCCCCAAGTTTTAATTACTTTTTCTAAATTTTTGTCAAAAATGACCACTATTTACAGCTTAATTAAGTACAGTTGACTGACACGGGTTATTAATGAAGAGGCTGTGTTAAAATCCTGAACCTTTGCTTGCTGTTAATTGTGCCAAACATTTACTGACTGAGTTTACACTATGGTACTACATATCCTAATGCATATATGAGGGGAGTTGTAGAATGACTATTTACTGCATGTTGAACACACACTTTACTCAGAGAAAAAAAAAACAAGCCAGGTCCACAACATGAATCATGTAAACCATAGAAATATCAAGTTTAGTTTTTATGTATTACAAAGTGAGGCATTGAGTTAATCTCCTAGTGTTATTTAACTGTTACTTGCTGTGACCACATCTGACATGTTTCAATGTTGTGTACTTATTGTTGAGTTAAACTCCGGTATCTCATAAAATGTGTGTCCTTGTCATTGAATTATTTGTTCATAAGTCACATGTAGTAATGTCTTGACGTTGATGGGTGAGTACTTACAATGCTTCTTCCCAATAAGATTCAGGGTTCCATTAAAGATTTTAAAACAGTACATCTGCTTCTTCTCTTAAGCTACCACTATGCTCTTATGCATATATAGTATAAAGCAATTCTATATTTAAGTTTTTATAAACTGGAAATTTAAGTTCAGCTAACTGGCAAACACCTGCTTTGTCACTAATGAAGGAGAATATATATGGTTAATAAATACAAGGCCAGGTCACAACTTCAGTAAGTCTTAAATGTCTGAATGTCCATACAGTGTGTTTATAAAATGAAAGTTGAACACTGCAATAACTAAAATGATCCTGTAAAGAAACAAGCGGTGTGCAGGAAATGTTGCTTTTTCAATCTTTCACTTTCCCTTGAGTTGGACTAAAATTTGTGCCAATATGAAAGTTGAAGCACGTCAGAATTGTGTTGTCCCATGAGGACAGAACAATAAACGATCCGAGTTCCTTTGCCAAACCTGGTTCGTCTTACTCTCTCTTATCCTGTTATCCTGTTGATCAAGTCATTAAAAACTAGTCTGCAGAACTTAGTGCAGCCATAAAGTTCCTCAGAGATACTGCCGATCCAACTGTAATTAGAGAACCATTTATGACTAGTTTAAAATTGCATGCTGTGGTTGACAACCAGAACGTGTTGTGAACCATGGGGGAATTTGTTCTGCTCTAAATACTGGCAATTAAATGTTCTGTTGTAAAAAAATAGTTCATAGCATGGATCTCATATAACATCTTGCCTTTTCCCCAACGTTAAAAGACAACTAGCCTTCTTGTCCCATCAGCCTGAGAAAAAATCTCATGCTACCACAAAGACACACATGGACTCTGTTTAAAAAGTTTATGCCATTTCAGATATATATTTATTGCATGCTAAAAGCACGATATTTTGTGTTGTGTGCAAGCATCCATGCACACAAACCCCTCCCCCTTCAAACCGCAGAGAAACAGCCTCTTGGCTAAGACTGACGTGAGATGGAGATCATTCACTGGTCCACGTTTTTGACTCGCAGCACCACGGGGACCGAGGTGCACGGGATCATTCCCAGATCGGTGATGACCAGGTCCACGAAGTCAGGCGGCGTCACGTCATACACCAGGTTAAGCAGGCCGAGAGAGTCCACTTGCTGCCAGTCCTCCAGCTGAGTCGTTCCTTTACGGGTCACAATGAGGTCATCGGGGTCATCTAGAAAAAGGACAGATGATGACAAAGTGATGAGTCTGACAGCCCCATCTAATGTCCGGTTGGAATTTATAGGAATACAGAAGGAACAAAAGCAGCATTTGAACTGAAGTGATGAAAATTCTAATCATTTCCAAGAAACAGGCAGTTTTTTATGTAACAGTTTAACAAATGTAATACGCCACAGAATGGTTTCCATACCGAGTTCATTGGACACGAAAGAATCTGTCTGCACCCTCTCACAAAACTTGTAGGTCTCACAACACACCAGCACAGGCACGTTAAAGGCTTTGGCCACCAGAGCTATCTGTGATGTCCCCACCCGAGACATGACGTAACCGTTGGCCAGCAGAGCGTGAGCGCCAAGGAACACCTTCGATACCTACGACAGAATGAAGAAGCTCAATGTGCTTAAGCAAAAAAAGCTTTGGCCACTCCATGGGTGATGAACTGCTTTAATAAATCAATATCAGTGACTTGCTCAGAGTGCTACGGTTTCATGTTTACCTCTGGAAGGATGTAAGAGACAGCCGAGATAAGGACGTAGGTGCAGCTGATACCTCTCTGGACCAGGCGCCTCAGGGCCTCCCTGCCCTCCAGCCGAGGCCTGCTGTCCACCACGATCACGCGGAACTTCCTGCCTTTCTCGAAGGCCTCGCACAGGATGTGGTTCACCAGTGACGAGCTGACCAGAGGGAGGTGAGCGCAGAGATGAAAATGAGATGTGGTAAAGTTGGACAAGAATGTGGAAGGAAGGAGGGAGTTGAAGACGGATTAAAACAGGGAAGAGAAAACATCACGAGTCGTTTAAAAAAAGATTTGTCTCTGGATACATAAGTGTTGCATTTCTTTATCATGACAAACAATTAAGCAATACTAAGTAACGAGCAACCAGAGGTTTAACGAAACTAGGTTTAATGAGACTAAGAACACACACAGTTATGACAACAAAACAAAACATGATTTTTTTTCCCTTCCCATGTCAGCTATAAAAAGGCTTACCATCCATAAACTAGGATGACGTCTCCATCACTGATCTTCTCTATGGAGTACTTGGCAATAGCTTTAGCAGCAAGAACGATCTTCTCATTAATGTAGCACTCGATACAGTTAAGCAATTTGGTCTTTGCCTACACAGAGAGAGAGAGAGAGAGAGAGAGAGAGAGAGAGAGAGAGAGAGAGAGAGAGAGAGAGAGAGAGAGAGAACATGAGGACAAAAACTGAAAACGTGTAACATCTAGTTTACTCTGTCAATGTGAGCTGCATCGTGTTTTCAGGCTAAATTATGAGAAAAAACAAATGTGAAAATAACCTCTTCTTCTTTGCATTGACTAGGAATATTGGAGATCTCCTTCTTGATGTATTTGATTGCGTTACCCATGCTGGCTGACAGAGGGCGACATTGATTTAAAAAACTGCAAGAAAAATAAGAAAAAAAAAAAGTTGGACATGCAGAGACGTGAGTTATAACCGGAGTTTGTTTCACTTGATTTAAGATATGAGTTGTCAAAACAGAAAGAAGATAAGAAATACCTCCATGTTAAGCAGTAACTTCATGTTTGTACCTGATATAAGGTTTCAGCTTGTTGACCAAGTCTCTAGATAGCTCCTCATTTGGAGGTGTAGTATAGTCCCTTATTACCTGAGGATAAAAACAGTACATGTGAAAGTTATTCATATTATTCAAGGTATTTGACATGCACATCACTAGTACATGTTGGATGCACCCTTGTATTGGTACAGACGTTTGTAATTATTTTATGCTCGCTGTTAAAAGCACACTTCCTTTATTTCTAAAATAAAATAAAGCTGAACAGGAACTGAAAACTGAAAAACTGACAATGTCTCCAATATCTTTTGACATCTTGCACTTTCACTGTACATGATTAGAAGCAGAGCCAAATACCAAAAAAAATACAATACAGTGATACAGATGAATGTGTTTGTTGCTGCTGAGATGAGACTGTAAAGAACTCAGAATGAATGGTCTAGGTTCTTTGGGGCTGTACCTGTTTGAAGGCATGCAGCAGGGCTACAGAGCGAGCGTTGGATCCTGCCACAATGCCCTGTGAATACTGGAGACCCAGTCGAACAATAGCAGGGTGAATGACTGTGGAGGGAATGCTGCAGCAGAAAAACAAAGAGTCAGTAGCGAGTTTAAGGATGAGGGTATTATCTAATACACCTCAACTGCGCTACGTTCGTCAAACCTTTCCCAGACAATGCTCCTGCATATAGTCAGCTTACCTGAGTTGCTGTGTTAGAGGGGCTTTGCGGCTGTACTGGTGAAGGTGAGAAAACAGACTGACTTTGTAGCCGTAGTCTGACCGGAGTGGGATCTGAAATAAAGCACATTACAATTGAAAGCCATCAATTTCCAGCAGTTCAGGGGTTACAAATTGAGATAGTGATGTTAACACACAGTCACAGCACAGCCTCGGCATAATTCAATAAACGCCGAGGCTGGACCACAGAGAGAAACTACATTTACTACTGGGGATCAATTTGAAAGGCTACAATCAAATTATATTGACAGAGACCTGTTCATGTTTAACTTCCATTATGTATGATTTTGTTGTAAATACTCTCCAAACACAAACAGAAAAGCAGTATGGATTACAACCAAAGACCTGCACAGCAAACAGCCGAGTGTTGTAAGTGAGCACAGAGCACAAATAAGAAACAATAAAACAAGTTCTCAACAACTTCCCAAACAAACACATCACACAGAGATACCACCTCTGTCCAAACGGACCAAACAGCAAGTCTGCATCCCTAACTTTTCAATTCATGAGCGGCGTTGGAAAACAACGACAGTTACAGGGTAGCAAACAAAACACAATGAGACGAATGTCAATGGCACACATTCAAGAAAGTCAGACCTTGACCTTTGTAGCAGCATTGTACCCTGGTGTCTGAAAGAAATGTTACGCACAATCACATGCAGTTATGATGGTTATGTGAGCTTGCAGTGAATGACAAAACATGATTAATATACTGCCACAACGGTTTTAGAAGTGTTGGTTACATGTTGAGACCTGTCCTTGTTGTAAATACTTTAACATTAGACAATATGTTATGACAAAGTTATTTGTTTAAGTTAACTCAGAAATGATTGCGACTTTCATTTTGCAGGAAATGACCGAGGGTAAGTGGAAATGGCAGAGAGCTTCCTGATCACCATCATATTTTAATTATGTCTTACGCCTTTTAGGCCGAGACATCTTTCTTTCCTCCGAGTGCTTGCCTTACTACAAATTACACATTACGTGATAAATTATTTGCTACCTGCCTGATTACAACAATCAAGATCCAAGCAGTTCCTACTTAGCTTTAGTCATTTCCAGTAAGACAAAGAGTCACAAACATGCAGTTCATTTATATCTATTTCTTATTTGTATTTTATAGTTTCAAGTTGTTAATAGTGAATTTACATTTAATGTGCACAAGACAAAAATTCCAAACACACAGGGGTGTTCAAAAAGTGTGGCTATCATGTCAAGGCAAGCTGTCCTGACTCAGACCAAGCATTCTTCCATGATTAAAGACAAGAAAAAGTGGCTAACCTGTTGTCTTTCCAACTTCTTGGCCAATTTCTTTAAAACATCTGGGTTGTCCACTTGGATGTGCTCTGGGAGCCTCTTTACCACTGAAAATAAATAAAGAGTTAGACTTTCTCCTCAGTATATAACATGTACTTTCAGCTTGTCTGAACTGTCACTGCTGGGGCTGACCTCCTAGCTGATACAGTACCTGGCTGCAGCTCATTGGGTGGTGCTTTGGCTTTGGCCATGGTAGCCTGCTGACCCACCTCTCCCTTCTTGCCCTGTTTAGACGCCCTCTCAGCCTCTTGTCGAGCTCGCCTCTCAGCTTTTAGCTCTGCTTTACTCTTAGTGGGCTTGTCTGGCGGGGCAGGAGATTCTGAGGCAGGCACGGGGACTGGTGCGGAAGCAGGCACTGCTGAAGGAGCTGGAGGAGACACAGAAAGCCAGACAAAGGTGTCAGTGTTAAGATTAATGGCAATATGGATCACCAACAGGAAGAAAATTTCCTGATGTGATCAACGTTATTTATTAATCAACAAGTAGAAAATGAATGTGCCTTATATGACAAATTTCAATGCAGCGCATCTCCTACAGCTCTAATAAGTGTCCAAACGGTGCTGTATCCTGCCCATATCATATGCACCTTTCTGTGTTGGAGGCTGGGATGCTGGAGCAGCTGAACTGAGAGACTTCTTCTCTTTCTCACTTTCCTGTGAAGCCTTGTCATCTTTTTTCTCTTTATTTTTCTTATGCTGTTTCTTCTCTTTCCTCAGCCGTTGCTTCTCCTCCTTGGTCATTTCTTTGCCTTCAACCTGTCAAGTGATAGAGTCAAAGAAAACTGTACAATTAGGTCATATATGTAAGTTAATATGAAGGTATGACAAAATCCAAGAAAAGACCAACACTAACCTTTGCTCGTTCAATTTCACCCTTCTTTTCAGGTCCATCTGTGAAACAATCAACAGGTGATCATATGGTTACATCAGTTTAATGCACACTTTGTTGGTAACAGGAACGGATGAGAGGACCAGCCTGTACCTAGCTTTGGCTCCCTCAGATATGGTGACGCTGTTAGCTGCCTGTATGTCACTGAGCTGACTGGGTTTACATCGGGCTAACGACACCAGTCACCAAACTGGTTTGCTACCATCATCTTCACAGCAGAGTTACAACTTAAACCGGCCTTCTTATGATTATTTTGTTCATTTAAAAACTATTCGAAAAGATGATGCAATAACATTAGGATGTCTGACGTTAAACTGCACTGTTTAGCGTGCAACGCTAACGTTAGCACTGCTAGCATTTGGAAGGTCTGCTTTGCTAGGAGCCGAAACCAAAGACCACAAAACACGAATTATAAGTGCAAGACATTCTGTTGCTGCGCCCACAGTAAAATAACCAAAATATCTGGAAACAGATATAAAGTCCAGATGTTACTCGTTCCCAAACTCACCTGTCACTCCACTGTCAGCCATGTTTACGACGCCGCTTCGCTTCCTCTACTCCTGCAGGAACTACAGCCGCAACAAATTATATCGCCCCCTCGTGGAGAAACGTAGTGCTGCCCTATCCTCTACTCCAGTGGTGTTTAGTTATTTGCTCCAAGTATATACTGTAAGTAGCCTAGCTTTCAATTGATTGCTCATCATTAATGCTTCTCTTGCTTATAAAATATAAAAAATTAAAAATAAAACATTCCCCAACAGCTCTCTACCCACCAAGGACAGACACTTTCTTACAGTTTTACTCACATTTATTTCATTTTTTATTAACTCATCTATAGTGCCTAGTCAGCAGTTTATCAGGTAAACCCAGCTAAAACTAATGCAGTCTAATACAACAGTGCTGCAATATTTCCTACCTTCATGAAGATTATAATGTTCACCATGTGTTGAAACTGTTTTAAATAGGTGTTGATTTAAGTGTTTTATCATTTTCAAGGTTGTGGTTTGTGGTGCTGTTAAATTGTATTGTGTCACATGGATGGGTGTTTCTATTATATGTCCACCCAATTTATAGCAATGAGAGGAGAACATCTCTATGTATAATGTAATATAGTTCAACAGCAGCAGAAACTACATCCTGCAAAATGATCATAAAGTTAAATCTTAAATCTTTATTTTATTCTAAGAAGGACCCTTTGGTCCTGATGGTTGAATCTTTATGCACTGCAAGTTTTGTAATTACTGTACAACCACCCCTTCAGCCTAGATACTTAAAATTGTGAACGTCAATCTTTTTTTGCAATGTCATACATCTAAGAGAAAATGGATCCATACAAAATATGCTGTCAATCTTTCTTTTTTCATGATCACAATTTTGAAACTCTAATAACACATCATGCAGTTTATTATATCATTAAGTAACAATGGAAGCATCACTTATTTAAAGGATTTTTCTGTTAGCAACTCACTTTATAATGTGTGAGCGAGCGTGCAGAGGTCCACTGCATTTTTCAAGGACACACGGTTGGGTGATGAAAATGGGTGTGTAATATAGGAATAAAAGCTGGGACTTTTACAGCTGCAGGGCAGTTTCGTTATATGGAGTATTCCTGTGGTGCGTTACTGGCAAAATCACAAAAGATCACTGAACGTAATTATTGTTATAGTGGGAATCATGGGTGCTGTCCATGGTTCTGAATTCTCTGGACTGGTATCGATGTACACTGTCAGACTCCAGACTGATATGACAAATGTAAAATTAATGAACAAACAACTAACCTAGTCATTTATTTTTAAGGGAATCAAGATATTCAGTTTAATCTATTCACGCATGACATCGATGACATCACAAGCAAATCACACTTTTTATGCTTGCTTGTTGCTTGTTGTCAGTAGTTGTAACCTTACTTATTTATTATACTGCAAAAATATCTACCAATGCAGCTTTTATCAGACCAAACATTTACAACTAAATGTTTTCCCCCCTTTTTGAATATATAGTATAATTAGATTAGACAAAAGCTGTTTTACACTAAGTTAGTTTTAAATACATCTCTAATAATCTGTGCATATCATAAAAATGCACACATCTTCTTTGAACAATTAAAATTTAAAACAATTAAACAAATCATCCATCAAACATGCAAGGAAAAAGACTTTAGCAACAGTGAGCTGTTTACTGCTGAAGCAGGTTAAGTGTATTTTTCCCCTTTTTATTACCAGAATCATAAATGTATATTAATTAGGCCTGTTATATATTTTGTATCATTCTCTGATGAAAATCTCCTACACTTGTCCAGTTTGCTTGTAAGGACATTTGACTCTCTGAATATGTTCTTGACAATTATTGCAATTTGCAAATGATTTGAAATTTGACACAATCCGCAGACATTTAAATTCACCACTGTCTGTTGTCAATAATCTTTTATTTGCTTTTTCAAACACACAGTGCCACACAGGAGACAGTCGAGACCAAACCGCCAAAGAAAAGACACAATCAACTGTCGACTACCACCTCCAGAGTGTGCAGCATTACACCCCAACCCCTCTGTGCCTTTGATTCCACGCTGGTGTCTGCTGACTGAATTCACGACGCAGTAGCTGGTTGAAGGGGACCAAACCTCACAGAAACACCTGACTTGGTTCCGTTTGACCAGCCACAGCAAGGTGTGTTGCTTCAGCTGCAAGAGGCAGAGCAAAGAGAGAGCAGGAGGACGCATGCAGCGAGGAGAGGGGGGGACAGAGGGAAGGGTACGAGGGTAGAGGGCACAGAAAAAGAAGGAAATGAGAGAGGAGAAAAGAGAAGGAATAGAAGGTGGGTGTCATCTGCAGGCAGTCAGGGCGACGTGTCCTCTTCAGCCTTACCTGATGGAACAGAGAGAGAGAAGGGACATCAGTATTGATATAACCGGCACAGTTACAACATAGAAATGAGTGTCTCCATGTTACCAAGCAGAAAGCTCCTATTTAGGAGTTTGGGAAGCCTGACAGCCGGTGACATCGCCCTATTTCCTTCCAAACCCAGCCTACAGGAGCGAACCTTCACCCTCAGTGACAGCACCACATCTCCGCCCTCCCTCCCTGCTGCCTTTTTTGAGAGTCCTGTGGTTGCTATAATGGGTGACAGCTGTGGTCTGTCAATCCTCCTTGACTGTCAGCAGTTGGGGCAGGGCAGGAATTTTTCAAGAAGTCCCTGAGACCCGATCAGCGGCCCTGGGAGTAATGCTAACTGTACACGTGCCTGAGCTGAAGGAGAGGGAACAGGCCTTTCACCTGTTGCCTTGCCAGAAACACACACACACACACACACACACACACACATTCACACACACGCACGCACGCACACACACGCACACACACACACACACACACACACACACACACACACTGACATCCCCCCTCCCAACTCATAAAACAGACAAAGGCGCGCTCAGACAATTGCACTAAATCCATCTTTCATAACTTGTCATTCACTTGAAAAAAAAAAAAGTTACATAAAAACTAAAACCAGAAATGTCTCTTCTTCCCACTGTGGTTGGTGTTCATGACCCCTTGAAACCACACACTTCCTTACATTCCATAAGTGGTGTATTAATATGGGGATATAAGGAAGCATGTCCTCACAAGGGGCAACAACTGGATTCACCGCTCCTCGGACACAAAGCACCCTTTCATAGTCACAGATGCAGAGTAGCGGGAACAACCGGCTTAACAATGGTTAACTGTGACAGAAAGAGGGGAACACATGATGGCGGCTTCGATCATCTGCGCCACAGACTCACAAGAAATTTAGAAAGTATAGAAGTTTTGTTTGATGGAAGAAATGATGGGGAAAATTTCTAAAGTTTCATTTTTGTTGAGAGTGTGTTTTATTTTCCTACAGTTGCGTACTTGTAGGAGCAAAAAGTACCGGCTTTCCAATCCTAAAAGAAAAATATTAACAGCATTGCTTGACCCTGACATCAAGTGTTAGAACATTTAGGAGTAAGACCGGCAAATACCAGCTCTCTGATGGGAAGTGCCAATGTGATGATGATGAACTGTGTTTAAATAACTCTGGAGGGCGAGGCGAATACTAACTTCCAGCAGACAAAGGTCACAATCTGTGCTATTCCCTAAACATCATGCCATGCCAAGTCATGTCGATCACATCAACTGTGTAAAAATGTCCTTTGCGAAACTGTTTTAAGGTCACAATTGATAAACATGAATGTCAAAACGGCACATATTTAAGATTAAACTGAGCTTGAATAGAATCTTTATGTTTTACTCACCTTCCTTGATCTCTGTTGAGTCTCCTCTCCTTGGTTTTCTCGTGGTGAGTAGCTGGAGTAGAGCTGGAGGCCACAGTGGGTTCAGGCAGCCTCTCCTACACATTTACTGTCTATCTAGTGGTGACTCCTTTGATAAATCTGACCTCTGTTGTGTCAAACCAAATGGCCATTAGGATGCCCCTTCCCCCCGCCCCCCAAATTCCCTGATTCTTTCCTGTATCACACCTCAGCTTCCCCTCACCTGACAGAGGTGTCGGACTCGTCCAGAGCGTGTTGTGCTGTCGTAAAAACTCAGAGAAAAAACATCTAACAACTAGTTTGACACCTGATTTTGCTCACACAGTGCTGCAAATCAAGGAAGCTGAATTTAAAGGAAGTACAGGGACTTAAATCCTGCTAAAGCTGAATCTACAGAAAACCTTGTCACAGAGACTTTATCCACAAAAAACACACTATACAACAGTTTGTTGTAAAAAGTTTAAATGGAAAAAAAAAAAAACTATGACCAAAATGACTTTCTGTTCTCACGGAACAAAAACACACAGACCAACCTTACTCCTTGTCCCTGGAGCTGCCCTTCCCTCCCATCAAAGCCCAAACTCATCTCAAACTATCCCTCCACTTCCTGAGATCCACCCTGCTCCTCTCCTCTCTTCACCTCAGCTCTCCTGCGATCAACCATCCTCCTCCGTATCTGGCCAGTGGATTGTGCCCACAACAGGCCTTGCAGATCGGCCTTTTCTATCCCGCCAGGAGCACCCCCCTCCACAGCGGCCTCCCACCTGTTGGTGTCCTTTAGAAGCCCGGGCCTCTCCTGCGCCTCCTGTCCGACCCAATCAGGGCCCTGACAGGGGGGAGCCAGCCTGTGAAATCACACCTCTCAGCTGTTCACACTGGGCTCGAGACACCCTACACCCCTGCCGTTCCTCTGTTCAGCCCCCACCCCACCATGCCTCTATTTTACACCGAATGTCAATGGCTCCTTTTTGGAGAAAAAAAAAAGAAAAAGGGAGAAAGAGGGATACAGAGAAACAAGGAAGCAACTGCATGATGGGCGTGTTTTATTGGGTTTGGGGCTACAGTCAGAACAGCAGTTACAGCCGCCCATGAGTCACAGCTGAAGCCAAGGTTGAATTTCATCCCAGTTTGGTTTCTGGGCTTCACTTTAGTTTCATTGTGTCATTTACAGTTTAGGAAAAAATTCACGCTCACTGTTTTCAAAAACATCAAGTCACCTCTGAAAGCCATTTTCAAGCCACTTTCACGTGACGTAATGACGACATGAGCTGATGGTCTATGTGGGGCTGCCGCTTCACCGTCCTCCAAATCTGGTGAATGCATTGATGAACTGAAATGTAAACTTCTTTTTTTATGAAGCACAGCTAATGATATGTGAGGAGTGTGAATAAGTGGCACCAACAAACAAGTTATTCGTTCTCCGGTGGCCACAAGGTGACCATCTTATAAAACAGCACTGAGTGTTTTAGTAGCTACTTTTGTTGGATGGGAAAAATCAAAAGGAAATGTTAACATGTCCAAAATCTATCAGCTGTAAGAGTCAATGTCATCAGTGTGTTATAACAATTTCTCCATCAGCCGTCATCAACCATCTAGCCAGTAAGAATATGACTTTTTTTCATTGTACTTGCTGTTAATATCTTCTAAGTGATCATATAGAATGTGTAGATCCATATATGAGTGTTTTGAAGCATCTATGTGACAAGCAGTGATCACCAATACTGTAGAGGCAAATGGGCCGAGCTCAGGGGTTCATTTTCCTCTGCAGCAAGCACAAGCCGCTCCACTAAGGTCAACACCTGTGTTCTAAAATCAGCTCTGGGGTTGGGTGTGATAGGAACCCGGGCCTCATTCACAGAAAGCTCGAGCTCAGAGATGGGGGCTTACACTGAAACCTAATGCTCTCGCTATTTTCGAGGCACTCGCCGTCCACAAATAGCAACCCCATCGCATCTTTGTAGCTCCCGTTTTTCTCCGCCACAGGATGTTGTCTAAATTCGACAGTTGTTCAATATTTCCCATGGCCTGGGGCCAGGGAGTATCACAAATGCAACATTTCCACTAATGTCAGCTATGCGCCAAGGCCTTGCCAGATATATCTGGGTGCTAGGAATATCAGATGACTTTTGTTGTTGAGTGGATTCTTGGTCACTTCGCACCGGACACAATGGTTAAGACACAAATCATAATCCTGCTGTTCCTCTTAACGGGACAGCTGATCACTGTCACACACTGGCTCACAGGCCGAGGATGTGCCAACACACTGATCAGCCAAAGTGCCTCATCTAATCATCTGTTTCTCTTTCATCATGTGTCATGCATCATGTGAAAGAGCTCATCTTACTCTGTGATTAATTATTTATTTTATTTTTTTAAATCTGTCAACCACTTTTCTATTTGAGTTCCAATCATCAGTCTGGTTGAAGTCCATTTCAAATGTCCCCCCCAAAATGCTCATCTAATGTATGGAGTTTGGTTCAGAGCAGGATTTCACTCCTTCATGAATCCACTGTGTCAGTTTTCAAGAACAATTAAGCCGAAATGTGAAGATGACCGCACAGGAGCTCTGCAGTCCGGTTGCATGTTATCTGCAAACTGGGTCAACATGGGTTATTTTTAACCCGTGTTCACATACTGGGGCCCCCGTTTGCTAATCACTTTGTTCCCCTCTGTCATACCCATCTGCCCCATTGCCAATGTCACAACAAACTTTTCTTGGCAGAAGGAAATAATTTCCCTCGGGGCAGCAGGTAGGACTTGGACTGACTCACCCCAGAGCAGTTTCTTCAACAGAGGATAGCATGGATGGCATCGATTGGTATAAATAACCTGGCAGCTGACACCAGACCAGGTCCTGCACATGCACAGGATGGGACAACCTCGCAGATTAACCCCTGTACTTTGGAGGAAACCCTGCAGGAGGTGGAGAGTTAACCTCACAAATCTCTGTAAACGTGGTCTAAATTTCATATTTTACTGTCATAAAGATGTATTCCTAAATTGGTCTTTAAGGTGAAGTTTTAACAAGTGTGTGAAAGATAAGTTATAAGTCATAACAAACCAAAGAGATGAGCAAACTATGCAGCATGCAGGAGACAAGATGAAAATAAAAGCTCAAATAAAAAGTTTGAATGGTTAATGATGCTACAACAACAAAGCAAGAAGTAAAACTGAGCTGCTTGATCCCAACAAAGATAAAAACAGATCTTTGCATGTTGCTAACTCATTATGTGGTCTGACTTTAATGCCACTCTCTGTCCTTCCCTGGGCACGCCAGTTGCCAGGACTGAGGTTGACACAGCTGTTGCAAAGGAGCCTGGTCCCGTGTGGTGAGGCAATGGAGCAGAAAGGTCAAAGGTCACCAGCATTTAGGCTAAAAGAGAGAACAGGTGATGGAGAGGTGAAGGCAACTCACTCCCGTGATTCACTGAGAGGACAGGAGGATTTGGACGGATGCTTTGAATTCAGGAGATTCAGGAGCGGACAACTGCAGCAGCCACAGATTTGAATAATAAAGTGTAGATCTTATAGTGAAGAGCTTGAGGTGTTTGGTTGCAATCTAACAAATTATTTCTGTGGTGTCTGTCTGAGCTCAAAATAAAGAAAAAGGCACTCTGTCAGATCTCATTCTGTCACACCACAGTAGAAGGCTATGTAGTTAAACAAAAAGGTGCTCACTTTTGATTATATTATGTTTCATCTCAGGTAATGTCACACTCTAATTAGGCTCTGATCTGTCACTGAAGCCCCAAAAGGTGTTAAAACAGGAAACACATCCCTGTCTTTTCTCACCTGTCAAACAATTAAGACATAAAAGGAGTCTGGGTGTTACGCCGGGGCCTGCGTCCCCCTAAATGGCCCTGTTGTAGTAGACAGGCGGCCTCTGAGTGACCGGGTGACAGGTGAGCTGCTGCAATGTGGTGGATCAGCGTACAGCAGAGTATCCAGGTCAAAGCTGACTGTAGATTTTTCTCCATATGTTGCGGCTGTTACCGTGGAAGCCCTATCGTGACCCAGCATGAGAGACTGTTTCAAGTGTCGTGATAAATCAAGTTTATTTACGTAAGATCCTGATTGTAATAACATTCTCATAGGACTTCACAGGCCCATGATAAGTGCCTGTATTTGCACTTATAGCATGATTTTAATATACAGCAGTACGAGCATTTCATATAAAACACTGGTTCATTGAAGCCTTGCATCATAGAGGAAACTGAATTCTGCAGTCAATGATGATACACATAAAAAGTGCTGAGCGTAATCTCACTATATAAACTACATGAACATAATACAAAAAAATACAATAATCAGATAGTTACATTCAGGTAGAAAGGATGGAAACTAACTCACAGCATACATACACATGTGTGTCAAAATACCTGTGCAATACCTGTGCACATAGACTGCCGATCCAATGCACTGCTGAGGACTGAATATGGTGGTAAACCGGAAATCCAAATGTTTCACTGTATCAGCTCATATAATGCCTTCCCGTTATATTCTCAGGGGTTTCTAGGATAGAACAAAGTAATGTTGGTTTCAGTGGTGGAAGAGAGATTCAGATCTTTTACTTAAGTAAAAGTAGTGATACTGCAATAATACCCAACAACACGTAAAAGTCCTGCAGTCAAAATGTAACCAATAGTATTAAAATATAATCAGCAAAATGTACTTCAAGCATCCATGAGTTATTTTTATTACATATTATATTAAAGAGTTATAATTACAACCATGCATACATTTTAGCATTGTGGCTGGTCAAGTTTCAACAACTTTATACTGTTGGTGAGTTTCACTCGTATCACTGGATCAGATTTTATAAGATGATCATATGTTTTTGGTTAAAAAATCTTAATCTGAGAAACAGCCAGGGACAGTAGTTGACAATTAAATGTAGCAAAGTGAAAAACACAAAAGTAGATGTATAAAGTAGCATAAAATAGATATACCGAAGTACAGTGCTTGAGCAAATGTACTCAGTTACATTCCGGCACTGGTTGGGTTCATAAGCAGTTGTTGCCCTGCAGAAGAATTTCCTTGAAAGAGCAGCTCCATTTAAAGCCAAGTAAATATTCATGAATAATTAATGTATTATTTGAAACTTTGTTTTTATACTGCAGACAAATTTCACATCTTTGCATGTTCAGTTGACCTGGCCTGCCCTAGAATTTGCAATTAATAAGAGCATTTAATTATCATTAATTAACACCCAGTTACTCAGTCCTGTCCAGGAACCTTCCTGAGTTTACAGGAACCATAAAATAAAGTCTTGTATACAATACAACATTTGCTCCCTTACTGTATATTACAAAGGATATAAATATATATATATATATATATATATATATATATATACAGTGGTGTAAAGTGCTGCATCAACAATCACACAGGCTCGATATCATATGTTATCAACACAGAATATATTTCTGATACAGTTCCACAGGAGCTTTACTCAGAACCTCAAAGCTTTGTGTGCCTTCACATTAAAATCTTTTCGCTGGTAGTATGTGGAACACATTTTCACATGATCCGTTACTGTGGCTCCGGGTGGAAGAATGAATGGGAAGCAGTCTATGGACACCCAAGATCCTGTGGGGGTCGTCACTCAGCTGCTGCCCGACTCCCACCAAAAGGGAATGACAACTGCAGGAGAGCCAGCAGCAACAGCAACAGCAGCAGCAGTCAGCAGCAGCGGTGACACCGAGATAAAACAGAGATGGGGCTTATGGTGGGCAGAGAGAGCGAGGGGGTGGGTGAGCTGAATCAGCCGCCCAGCTGAGGATGTTTAAAGCAAGAGTCAGCGATGATCAACGGTTGTCTCTGTTCTGTACAACTTGTTCATTTGCTAAACAGATAAGATAATTATCCAGGTGTTAATGGATGAAGACTATAGAAATCATCCTGCACTAAATGTTCCAGATTTCATGGCAGTCACAGAATCTGATTTCACCCAGGGGCCATTTGTTAGACACTGGGAACACTATTATATATGAATATCTATTATCATAATTACAATATATCCTTTTCCATGGTTCAAGTCCATGTTCTCCACTCCATTTTTACAGTTTTTCCAGGCTCATGACAAGCAGCTTTTGTCAAGGGTTAAATCATTTTTGACTTGAGACCTGGATCACACCATTTACAAACAGTTGTTACGCGTCATCCTGAATCTTTACCTCCTTATTTCCTGTCAGCCCTCGGACGTGTGCTGTCTCACTGAGGCCAAAAGGTCCCTGTCTCTGCCCTTATTTTGCTCATGATACAATAATACTCTGTGTTATTGTGTCAGACCCATTTTGAAGATGAAACGCAGTGCTAACTGGCATCTAAACTAACACGACTAGATTCCTGTGTAATCCGATCAGGCTCGATTGCTGCGTATCTTGTCATTTGATGATCTTGTTACTGTCTCCTTTCTCTCTGTTGCATGTGCTCGGTCCTCGGTGTGTGGGCTCAGAGAAGACGATGGGCAGCTGTATGAAGCAGTCAACGAGCAACTGTAGTCACTAACTGATAGAGGTACAGCACATTAGTACAAGCTATAACTATAATAAAATGAAAGCTACAGTAATGATGTTCGACATTTAGTTATTTAGTATTTTAAGTCACCATCATTCCCTCCATCATGTTCATCCTAACCATTACCTTTATTAAAGACCTTGTATAATAATTATAAAATAAATAATAACACAAGACCTAGACGTTTTATACTGTATATAAGTATATAGATTTTTAAGCTATATTCTCAAAATGTGTCCGATTCAACCCCACACCCACTCAACACCTCCTCTCGTCCTCTCCATCCCCCTCATGGGAGGTAACAGCTGTGGTGTCACCCCGAGTCACATGACATGGGCAGGTGGGAGAAACCTATGTGGGACATCCATCCCCCCTTTCTTCCCTCCTATTCTCTCTCTCTGAATGTCAAACCTCACACACACATACACACACACACACACACACACACACACACACACACACACACACACACACACACACACGCACACACGCACATACACAAACACACAATCTCCTCTTTTCAAGGGTGTGGCCATTTTGTATCGCTGGAATGTGCTCCGTGTTTGTAACTCATACTGTATCTCTGATCTCCCACATTGATGAAATTCCACAGACAAAAATCTCTCCCGCTCCTGTCCCTGCTTGTAGCTGCTACGTCGCTGGTTCTCCCCAGAGACTGGCAGCTACAAGAGAGAACATCTATTCATGAATGGTCCACCACATAATCCCTGACCTTTCAGTTCTGTGACTCTGGTGCTCTGAGAAATCTTATTTACCCCAGTGTACATAATTTGTAATGATGATAAAGATCCATTAATTCACATATTTTGCCACTGCTGCTAAAAAAAGAAGCAATTTAAAGACAGGATTTTACATGCAGATGTGGTTGATTTAAAAAAGTGCCAACCCACCATTGGTGAGAGCATAAAATATGTGAAGACATACAAAGCCGAATGGAAAAGACAGGGTTTGCACAGGGTAATGATAAAGTGATTGAACCAACTGAAAAAATTGATATGCTTCTGTGTACTTAGAGGCATGCTCTTCTTTCCCCCAGTTTTACTGAGGCATTCAATTCTAGTGAGTTTTTATCATTTAAATGATTTGGTTTACTTAGTGGATAAATCACTCAGTTCATAGTAGTATTAGAGTATTTAATGGAGGAGAAGAGAATTTAAAATCCTAACTGCAATAAGAGATCATGTTTTTTAGAAAGATAACTGAAATGTAATTTTTCATTTTGTTGAGCCTGTTAATCGTCTTTGCATCTTCAGTCTTTACTTGATCTGTTTCAGGATGCTACTTTTGCTCCTGTTTATAATGACTGTGGGTCAAAAATTGAATACTGCAGTGATATACTGTATACACTGTGAAGCAGAAATTACTTTCCAATATATTTTTCATTATAACTTTCAAACTTTGCATGGACGGCTTTGCATTATATCACTTTAGAAAAACTGCTAATAAATAAAGTTGTGATTTTTTTTAACAGGGTGAACATGGAAAAGAAGAATGGCAAGTCAGTGCAGTGTTATTGCACTGTAGGACTGAGAATCTCATTTAGGAGTTATTATATATCCACCCTGCTGCAATGCCCTTGTGCAAGGCACCAAATCCCACTAATGCTCCATGACAGCTGCTTGGTTATGACCTGTGCTTTTCTGTAAGGGGGCAACCATTACTTATTCATCAATCAAACAATATTAATATGCGTTTAGTTAATTTATCGTTGGTAATAGTTACATTGCGTTACTGTCACACGCAGCCATTTTTATTTGGTGTCACTCTCTCAGCGGGAACATATTCTGCTCGCTCAGTTTCTGGGGACAGTATTTACAGACGGACTGCCCCGTGCGAGGAGTCCATCAGCTAATAATCGCATTTTAACGTTAAACTAAATTAAATATTACAATTCAACAAGTTTAAAATGACTTGTACTTGGGTTAAGGGTTAGGGGTTAATTAATAGTAAAGTAACGAGTTTGTATTTGCTACAACATGGAGACGCCGTGTTTTGCTGCGCTTTCCTCTGAAAACTGACCGTTACTTTGGAAAAAAGACATAACAGAGGTTGGTATCTGTAACTAACTCAGTACTGACTTGTGGTTAGTATTCACGAGCTGGAACAGTTAAGCTGTTTGAGGTGCATTACCAGCAGTGTCGTAATGGTAAAAAAGAAAATCCCCCAGCGCCGTGTCGTTTTACACTTCCTTAAGTTAAATTTATTTAACGCTAAATCGATGTAGTTTCAGCACAAACACTTAGACCTGAGAGCAGTTAGCTACATGTCTGTTGTTGACAGTGAAATGTCTGTTCTCTCTGCAGACAATGATACTGACAGCTGGTCGCCTTTCCAAAGTGCTGCAGCTCACCCTGGCGGTCGTCAAACCGGACGCTGTGGCTCATCCTCTGATGTTAGAGGTCAGCTCACACTCCCTCACTGTTACTGTCTGTCAGTGCTGCTGTGTAGCTGCTTCACAGTGTGACTTCTTTTGAACTCATTCAAGTACAGGGTTTTTGTGACTTTTCAGTACATGAGGATTAATCTATCAGGGGGCCCTGGAGCAAAAAACTTGTTATCGGACCCCTATTTGTCACCCACTTTTCACCTACAGTCCTCTGTGCATTGTACTCTGTATTGCAGGGAGAGGGGGAAAGAAAATCTTATATTAGCTACTTCCATCTGAAAATAAACGACCCTGCCAATATTCTGTAACAACCCTTCCTTACATAATATGCACACAACATAAGCACAACATACACAACGACTAACAGTCCACTAAACATATTATTATCCATACAGTCCGCTTACTTGAATGTGAACATTTTACGTCATTTAACTGAGTTCCACAATTTGACTTCACATATGGAAATACAGAGTGAATAATAACAGTAAATTGAGGTTTTGTGCACCTTATTTAGACAGTTGAATAAACCAAGTGTCTTTATATTTCTATTCATGAATACATTAATTCAACAAAATAATCCCATGGAGTGGCCTGTTTGTTCATGTCACTTAGCCCACTCTGCTATCTTCTTTATTTAATTCAACAGTAAATAATCTTAATGTATTGTATCACAATTTTTTCTGTTAAGTGTCATTCCTCTGGCAGGCGTAACAGATGGTGTAATAATATCAAAATGCTGCCCCTTTCCTTTTTAGCTTCGTGGAAGAACTCTGTACACAGTAACCTGCACGTTGTTATGATCCAAATATAATTAGATGTACAATCGTTTACTCAGTATCATCAGCTACAGTGTGGCACAACAAGGTCAAACGTTTTTCTTTTTTTTTTCTCTCAGGCTCTTCACCAAAGAATCCTGGAGAACAACTTCGTCATTGTTAGATGCAAAGATCTGGCGTGGAGGAGACAGGACTCGGAGAAGTTTTACGCTGAACATTCAGGTGAGAATAAAACTCATCTGTGTTCAGTATTAAAATGAACAAAGAGAAACAAATGAGTCAGCAGCCTGTTTTAGCACATATGTGTAGGTTAAAACCAGTGATTCATCCATCACTGTATTGTTTGAGCAGCCACACTGAGAGGGAAAAACAGACTTGTCCTCAGTAAGGATCACTGAGAGTCATTTCTGATGACGGTTCAAGTCAGGCAGTGAAGTACAGTGTTTAAAATCTTCAAGTTTTTAAGTCATTTAGAACCGAAAACTTGTCGTAATCCCACTTATTTTGCTTTTCAGGGAGATTCTTCTATCAAAGACTTGTTGAATTCATGTCAAGGTAAGCCTTACTTCACACTGACAATATTAAATGTACAAATCCTAAATCATGACACCGGTGGTTCATTGCATGTGTAAAACTGTTCTTGCTTTTATGCCTTTGCATAAATGTGGTTTTCTGTCTGATCGTTTTGAAATGGAATAACAAGGAAATTTCCATATGCCATAACCCACTGGACTGGCACAGAAAAAGCTCGCCTCGGTTGATGGTGCTCCTATTTCATGCTCAGCGAGTCACCAATAAATCATTTTCTGAAACTTCACAACAGGAGTTTCAATCATCAGCGGACTGCCAAGTGTAGCACAAACACCCCATGGGGCAATTGTCTGAAAATTGCCATGCAGCCTGCTCACAATAGCTCCACATGCGGCGAACACCCACTGGACAGAAAAAAAAATGCTTGTAATCACGTTGTCATATTTGTCTCCTCAGAGCAGTGAATCGGTAGTTGCCACAGCAACCTTTGTCTGGGTGTTTTTGGAAACCTAAGAAGCATTTTAAGTGTTGTCAGCTCCAGTTGGCATTGTGTCTCTAAAACTGATAAATTGATATCTGCGCACGCCGGATACGTATGTGTATCTGAGCTCCCTCTGGAGTGAATAGATTGGATTTGTATGAAAAGCCTTTTTTTTTGGCTTCCAGTTAAAAAGAACAGTGTGTAGGTTTTAGGGGAATCTAATAGCAGAACTGGAATATAATAATCACAATTATGTTTTCATTTGTGTATAACCACCTGAAACTAAGCTTAGAATGAGACCTTCATATCTATACAGGGAGTGGGTCCTCTTGCACGCTCGCCATGTTTCTACAAAAGCCCAGAACAGACAAACCAAACACTGGCTCCAGAGAGGGGCCGTCGCATCTCTACGCTACCTTAAGGCCGCTGTAGCTTCTTCTACACACGTACAAAGGGAAGGGGGAGGGATCAGGGGAGGGGTATTCAGTTGGTTGCAATCTGCAGCCTCATCGCTAGATGCCGCTAAATCCTACACAGTGGCCCTTTAAAGCCTAGAAAGCATCCAAAGCTCTGTATGTAACAGCCACACACAGCTTTGACTCTCTAACATTTAACCTTGATTGACTACTCAGTCAAACTGCTGTCGAACTCTTTGCCGCAGTGGGCCGATGCGCGCGTACATTTTAGCCAGAGAGGATGCCATTCGTCACTGGAGAGAACTGATGGGACCTACCAAAGTGTTCAGAGCCAGATACACCTCCCCTGCCTCCATCAGGGCCCAGTTTGGACTCACGGACACACGAAACACAACTCATGGCTCAGGTGGGAAATATGTAGAGAAACAGGTTTATGACATGTCTGACACCCCATGCATTATCACATGGGCTGTCAAATCACACACTACAATTTCACCAGGTTTTGCTTTGGCGTAGAATTTCTTTATCGCTGTAATTATATGGCCGAAACACAAATAGCGATACTTTTAAACATTGCAGAAAACTTAAATTATGAATTTTTTTTTTTTTTGCTACAATAGTGCATCGTAACACCTGTCTTAATATTTGCATGAAGTTAAAAAATTATATATCAGTTATTCATATTACATTTTATTCAGTAGGAGACTGTTGAGTGTTTTAAAGTTCTCAAGGGTTTTATTATTCAACAATATATCCAGTGTGACTTACATAGAAGTCTTAGGACATTGCAAACCCAGTACTTCCAATAATCATTTTCAGCTTTTTTGTTCAGTACATTTTCAAAATCATATATATATATATTTTTTTTTATTATTATTTCTCCAGATTCTGTTGAGTCGGCACAAAGAGAAATCGGTTTCTTCTTCCCAGACTTCTGTGCGGATGAGTGGATGGAGAAAGAAGAGCCATTGTTCAGATCTGGACAAATCCAATTTGACCATCAAAAACAGATCCACACGCTTTCGGCGCAAAGCTGATCCCAGAGCTGCCACTGCGGTCACTGATCTACAACATGTTTATACATTGCTCATGGAAAAGCTGCCAGAGCTGACGCTACACGCTTTATGTAATACTGTGAAAGTGCATGTTTGTCAATCACCTCAGCTCCTCAAAGTGCCAATGTGCTCATCCCATGTCTGTGGTATTAAAACAGATTTTCCTTCCATGCCATGTGTTGGCATTTAAAATAAGGGCCATGTGTATGTTTTTGTTTTATTTATTGTCATTATAGAAAACACAAGTGACTAGATAAGAAAACCAGACACTGCATTGTACAAGACAACACGATGTAGTCAGACAGTTTTACATTATCATCACAAACTCCTGTCCAGACGTCCAGACAGTGCAGTCGTCGTTATCAGTTTCCTGAGCCATTCAGATTGTAGCACAGCAGCAACTACCTGTTGTGTCCATGTCAAATGACGAAACAATAAAAGTTTTATGCTTTCTGAATACTCAGTAATGTTGCATAACACTGTAAAAGATACCTTTAGACATATATTTATTCTCAAAAGCATCTTAAAATTAAGATTCTACTTCACAGAAATTTGATTGTGCTAAATAATGATGAAAACAGGCTGTCTGCTGTGATATAATACGAGTTCTTCATTTTGTTTTGGTCTAAGTACTGTATGTACTCTAAAATGTCATATTTTGTATTTTCTCTTACCAAACTAGCAGTAACAGTGAAACGTTGTAACAGGCACCATAGAAATACATCTTACAGCATTAAATATAATATGGCCTAGTCAAAAATGAGAAAGATTTTATGACAGTCTGAATTTAAGTGTTCAGAAACTCCGGCAAAGTCACACATCCTTCTTGTGCTCCCTCAGCCTTCAGACCCATCAAGTCTTCTCCACAAAAAAATATTCAGTTTACTTATTTCACAGTCGTCGTTTTTCTTTGGCTTCTTCCAGTTTCCCCTGCTCTCAAGGGTTTTGTGCGGACACCTGTTTTAGAGACTCCACAGGTTTCATAACCTCGTAGGTGGTGAGGGACTTCTTCACCTTCCCATTCTTGTCCACCTGATGGATGCTCTGTGTCACTGTGATGGTCACCTGCTTGGTCGACATGCGATTGTCCTGCCATTTTGTCTGTTAATGGTGAAGAACGACGGATGAGACGTAGTAAATATGTGATATTAACACTTGTGTAAGGTTTGTTTAGATTGCAGGCTGTGGCATGAAAAGGGGACATTTGTGCTATGTATTGTTTTTTATTGTTTTGTCTGTAATATGTGAAAATGCATGTTATAATTTCCCACGGACCACGTTGATGTTTTCAGATGTTTGTTTTATCCAGTGAACAGTTCAGAACCCAAAGATATTCAGCTTACTGTCATGTATGACCAAAAAAAGCATCAATATTCTCACATCTCAGAAATGGAAACATAAAATATTTAAACTCTTGCTTAAAAAAATGAATAAAACAATTATTTGATTATCAAAATGGTTGCATCTTACTTTTCTGTTCATGTGTCAGCTCTAAATGTAACATATGAGCAGGACATAAAAACAAGAAAATAGTCAACCTTTTACCCAGAAGGAGGTCTCCCACAACTCATAACTTTTACTCAATGAATGAAGAGAAGAAGAAGAAAACAGAAAATAAAAAGTTGCCTTGATGCTCTGAATTGACCTGCAGCGTTTAAAAACATCAGGGAGAGACTTACAATCTCTTCAGTGTGTAGAACACTTCGGCGCTGCACTGTGGTGCCAGACGAAGGCAACGACTCCTCTTTGGGCGGAGAGGCCAGGATTGCAGGAGGGCTGCTGGGTTTCACATCATTCAGACTGGCTTCAGACACGGCGGAGCAGACCTTCAGATACGCCTGAGCAGGAGGAGGGAGGCCGTCCTCAAAGAAATCTGGAACTGAAACAAAACTAAATCTTAGATTTGACTCTTGTTTATCATTACAACCTATTGAACCTTGAACAAATCAAAGCCCTGTGTTTACTGACTAAAAAGAATAAGGTCATCCCTTCAACTAAGGGACCAAACGTAGTCCATCTGCAAACAAGGTAGGGATATCCAGACAGCAGTCTGATTAATCCCAGTCAGGCAATAATAAAGCAAAATTGAATATGAGAAAAACAAACATTCAGGAAGCTAAAGAACAATAAATAACAGGGAAAAAGTACTGTACATCAATTATCATGGAGGAGATGGATAAAAGAATCAGAAAGCAGATGAGATGAGGCAGGTTATGGCATTTACCCATAATAATAATAATAATAATAATAATAGTAATAATGATAATGAGAGAACTCCTTCAGAGATGATTCATATTATGTCAAACCTGGAATTAGCAATAATACAGTTAATAATAAAAGATGATCTCTAGAACATCAGGGACTGACATTAAAACAAATGCTTTTCCTTACAACTTCTGGAACAGCATAATTGTTCATTATAAATAAGTAATACAGTCTCTCAGCTTTGGGAGACTGTGGCATCTTTACATGTGTACTGAGCTGTTGGTCTCCTTGAGTATTTTTCTCTCATTAGTCAAAGGTCAGAGCAAACAGACAGCTTATAGGTGCATTACTGCCGCCGCTGAACTCATTACACCACAGTGTAATCAATTATGGAAAACCACTCTGATTATCACCCTGAAATATTATTTAATGTGCACATCATATACATATTATGAAGTATTTTGATATAATCTTCGTGGTTACCAGTTACCGGTTACCTGTTTCATCTCCTCAGAGGCTGCTCAACTGAATTCGTCTTCACAATTACATCAAGGCTCCTCTGCCTGCATTCACTCACAGCTGTTGCCATGAGAGCAAAGTCCTGTTTGAGCACACTGGCTTTTGATGTAACCTATTATGTCCATTTACTGATTCATCTCATGATGGCTTCAAAGAAAACTGCAAATGTAAAAGACAAATTAACACACAACAAAAGGTTTGTAGTCAGATCCATCTGTTTCTAAGCTGGACGCAGAGGTACAAGAGATGAACTGCGCACCAGAAGAACAAAGGTTTCCAGAGAAGATGTTTTATCAGTCACCTTTATCTTCCTTGTATCATGCTCAACCCTTAACTAGACATTTCAATTTTCCTTCTACATAAAAGTTTCTCTATTGTTTTTATTTTTTATTTTGAAAGGGCCATGCACAACCTCTAGAGGTATTTAACGTGTAAAAGGAAACTGTTACACCTACAGGATTCGTACTGCAGGGGAAAGCAGAGAGACTAACACTGACTGTATAGGTGTGGCACCCTTCACTTTGATGTTCAGCGTCAAGCAAAGACCAATCACTGTAAACCCAAATATGACTCCAGCCTGAACTCTGCCAGCCCGGTGTGAATAACAGCCAGTATTAACAGCCCCACTGATCAAAAAACTTAAACGTATCAATGAAAGTACAGTAGTAGTACTTTTACTGCATGTATTTAACTATAAAAGACACTATTAAGGGTGCAAGCGATGAAAGCAAACATAGGATATAGTAATTTAAAAACAGGAAAAAGAAGATTGTAATTGCAAATGCACTGTGTTCCAGCAGTGGTAATCTAATAAACCATGAATGTATTATTCATCTGTTCAGCAGTTAAATGACTGCCTATTCCTCTTAGCAAATCAAGTATCAAGTATTCATTCACCCATCCACTCAACCATAATTCATTCTTCTTACCGGGGCAGAGTGTTTTCTCAGAAGCGAAGCCGGCCTCAGAGTTCTCAGAGGTGATGCTGTGGATGGACGACAGGGGGATGTCAGTGTCTGTGCTGGTCAGCCAGGTGGACTCTGTCTCTTTGGTCCAGCTCTCCAGGTAGCGAGGCTCAAGAGCATCAGTCCTGCTCCCCCCACAGCCCATAGCGCTGCCTCAGGGCTACTTCACTTCCACTTTTGGACTTTTCTTCAGAATAGAAAAACAGATTTACACTGGATTTCAGTTTAATCAGTTTAAGCTGTGACACTGACTCAGCGAAGTGAATCTGTATCTTACCAGTTTCTCTCCTCTTGAAAGAAAGAGCGCAATTATATAATTATGCAGAGACAATTTTAATCTTCAAATAACATCTAACCCTGCTAAAAAAAAATAAGTAAGACCAATAAGTAAATTAGTCATTAACATAATCATAATAAGAGTAAAAACACTGAGTATTAAGTTATTTTTTCTCTCTTTTTACGATTACGCACGATTAAATTAAAGCTAATCATCAGGTTAACAGTTTTAAAGTCATTGTTCCAGATTCTCAGGTGAGAGGTTTGGCTGCTTATTTGTCTCATCTGATGATGTTGTTTAGACTGTGTGTTGGAAAAAAAAAAGAAATTGGGAGACCTCAGCTTGGGCTTTAGGAATCTGTGAATGGCATTTATCTATTTATTTATTATCTATTTTTTTTTACCATTTTCTGACATATCATAGATTAATATAGACTAATACGACTGATAAAGAAAATAATCCGCAGATTAACCGATGATATACTATATGATAACACTATATACTGTTTACATTACAACAGTAGGCTACTCACAGCACAGCACACAGCTGTGGGACACACCGAGTGCCCTCATATGATTGATGATCAGTCAAAGAGTGGGTTGAATGGTCCCTCACAGTCACATTTACATTTATTCATGAGCATTTGGAGGCAGCATCTTCTAATTGTCAATCAGGTCAGGGAGTCAGTTTCACACAGGAGCCTGCTGATCATCAAAACATGTAGTCACCTGTAGGCAAAGGAGAGAGGCAGAGAGACTGTACCAGTGAAGAAAAGGCGTCCTATTTTTTAAGTCACTTCTAGAGACCTACTTTAATTGGACAGCACTGAGAATCAATGCATCTTGTAAAAAAATCTGAAATCATTACGGTACAAAGGGATCTTCAGCCTAACCATCCTTTAATCGTCAGCGTGGCTTACTGAGCCTATTTAACCGTCTTCTCCTTCAATGAGATGCTGGTGAGGTCTCACTTTATATTTTTACTGACGCACTGACTCACGATCAGGCCTCCTATACATCATTTTATCGCCTGGTTTACTTATTCAACTGTCTTTCCCCGGAGAATTGAGGGACTCCAAATGAACAGCAGTGCACAGGCATTATTTACCTATTGGGTAAAAGCATTGGTAAAAACGCAGTACACGCATATGGACCTGTCAAGCATTAACAATAGCTCTCGCACCACTGCCCTCGGCACAGGCC